>NC_036465.1:28986487-29151717 GCF_002775205.1 Xiphophorus maculatus | reverse complement strand
ACACCACTGGTTATTGAGCATAGAGCTTTGAAGTTTAATGAGTTTCTTTATTTGTTTTTGTTTTTTTTTTCAAATTCTCTGCTGAGCAGAGCACAAGTTCTGCACTGAAGTTTTTGTGAAAACTGTGTCTCAGCAAATTACTACACGTCATCAGATAAATGGAAAAAAACACCATTTTATTTTAAACATGAATGTCAGGCCTCTTAAAAGCATGCTCATTTGTCTGCAGTCAGTACTCGGTCTGGGCTCCTTTTGCATGAATTACTGCATTAATGCAGCGTGGCATGGAGGGAATCAGCCTGTGGTTCTGCTGAAGTGCAATAAAAATATGACTAAAAAACAAAAACAAGCCTTACATCCAGATTTATAAGGCTGGATACAGTCATATTTATTCACATTTGCATACAGATGACAAAACACTTTTTACACATTTTAATAATCTTAATTTTTTTTTTCTTTGGTGTATAACAGTTTCTATTATAGTAAAGGTTTGACAACTATCTGTAACGTTTCTGCAGAAAAAATAAAATGTGTTGAGAGTGAAGGTTATCCTGCAATAGTCAGCCCCGCCCACTCCTCACTACGTCCCAGGGCTGCCTACTGACCAGTTCTCTGTCTAACAGGTCCGGAAAATCTCTGAGACCTGGGTATTACCCTAAAAGTACTCTATAAGAGATAATCTATTTAAACTGGTGGCGAAAGTGATTCGTCTAGCTCTAACTACCTCCAATCCAGAAGTTATGACCCTTTACAGTTAAGAAACAATCAGCTGAGTAGCCCTCACAGCTGCATAATTCCAATAACCACTTCTGTTAACGGTAGCCCACTTTCTAAATCATAACTTGCACTTGGAACCGGCTAGATTATGTTTAGTGACTTAGATGTAAGTCCCAGGGTCATTATTTACTCTCACCAAAGGAAATTATGAAGCCTCCTATTTACTGGAATCATGTACATTAGTTTTACCTTAATTAAAAGAACTGAACAAAGATTAAATGACTCTATTAATTCCAATGTCCACCAACCTCATTAGAATTTTATAGTATAAATTTATTAAGCAAGCTTAAGCAAGGATATGCGACATACAAATCAATAATCAATCGTATATAATTCAAAAACAGTGTAATAAAATTTACATGTACAATCATACTACCCTGTCTCCTTTCCCTAACTTTAAGTCGCACGTTCTGAAATGGAATTTTAATGAGCAGATTCAACTCATACCCAGACGATGATGGATTTTTTGGCAACAGGAATTTCTAGCATCCTTGGTTGAGGTCTTTGCCTTGTGTGGAAAAATCCTCCTTAGAAAGGAAACAAAGCAGAACGGGTCCGAATCCTTTTGCAAAACCCAGTTCCTCATCCCTGAGGGGCCTTTGTCCTTCCTCCAAGTCTTGTTGCAGAGTTGAAATTGCTGGGTTGAGACGAGACCGACGGTCGAATGAAGAACCAGAGATGGGGCGATGGAACCCAGTCCTTTCTTGGCGTGGTGAAGTCCGAGCTCCCCCGTGGTTCTGAAGTGCGGTCCGTGGCTCAATCTGCTTCTGAAAGTTGTCTCTCCTTCTGCGCCGCCGGACTGGGAACAACTGGTTCCTCTTCTCAGCCCCTTTTTATGCATCTCTCCACCATGTGTGTGTATGGGGAGGTTTGGTCTACGTGACTTGCTTCACATCTGCTGTTTTCTCATGAAAAAGTCCCCACATTGCCCAACCTGTTTCTGCTGACCGTAGTGGAAAGTCCCGTACTTCCCCTTTCTCCGTTGCCTCAGCCAAACTCAACACACCACCCATCCTGTGCGCTTTGGCCATCTGTTCAGAACTGCTTGCGACATTTCCTGTTTCAGGGCTGTACTGCATTCCTCTCTTTTCCTATAACTCACTATTATTTATTATAACTCCTTAAACACATTCAACCTGTTGTTAAACCTGTTTGAATTAATTTCAAATGATTACAACTTCACATTCATTGACAATAAATCACATCTTTCTCTTATTATTAATCATTAAACATAATTATCACATTGTTAAATCATTACAGATCATTAATCAGAGATTTTTTGTTGACAGTTATGGAGCGATTACTTATACTCATATTATTCAGACATATTCAACTTAATTAATTTTTAATCAAACTACAAGATTACTTTATTTCTTCCAAGCCATTATGCACCTTTTTCTGCGTGTGCCTGGAAAGATCTCATACCCTTATGCCAGTTTTCTTGACACCCCCTCCATGAGATCGGACGGTGCTTCGCAGAAAACACAGAGTCCAAAGTCAAAAGAGATCCAGTCCATCATCACAGTTGATAGTGAGGATGTCTCGCTCATAGCAGGTAACCGGAGACAATGACGGTGTCCAGGAATCCACAACCGCATACTCCGACAGATTGGATGGCGGAGAAAGCCAGCGTTCTGCGCCCAAATCGTTGTCAAGTGTAGAGTCACCTGAGACGGAAAGGGTGGAACGTTCCAGCGGAGGCGGCAGAGGCGAAGGCAAGTCCATGCCGAAGTCTGGCAGCGTTGATGGATTGTTGCAGTAGCCGTCCAACTCTGCCAGCAGATCCTGGAAATCCATATCACTTGGTGATGGAGATGAAGGGGAAAGGATGTCCTCAGTCTGGCATGCTTGGGGAGATGAACTGAGGTTCTCAGTTTGGGTACCTCTCTCGTTAGTCGCACTGCTGGCTTGGCATCCGACGTCGATAAACAAATCCGGAGACACGGGACGTGTAGGCGGAAGATAGTCGCCCACCGCCACAACTCGGCCATCCAACAGATGTAAAGTTGGGAGGCATTGCCGAGTAAGTTGGTGTTCCCACAACTTACGAATCACGGGCAGCCGTAGTCCCGTATAAAATGGAGATGCTGTGAAGTCGTCGTCGGCTAGGCCAAATGCAGAGGTCCACACGATTTTGTGCACCCGTTCCAGGGATCTAGATGTGGAATCCGCTATGTAGGGCAAATCCTCCAGCCCTGTGGCGCAGAGAATTGCCGTTACATCATTAAAATGGCTGCTCACGCATTTGTGACACCAGCGGGCGGACGATGCCACCCAAATGAATCCATAAGATTCTGCAGTGACTCCACACCCCACACAGCAGGTTGATGCCTGAGGAGAAACAGTAACCCAGGTAACTTCATGATCAGTGGTTATTGATTAACTACATTTACTTACAACGACGAAAATGCAAAAGCGAAAGCTGGGAGAGGATGCTGATTTTAAGCCCGTGTGCCGGCTTGTTTTGCGAGCCAAGGTGAATTAATCACAGGAGCCGGAATGTCATGATCCGGAGCTGGTTCACCTCGATCATAGACATGAGCTGAATCATGGAATATTGCCGCGTAGGTCATCAGCCATACAACAATGGCGAGGTCCGAGGTCTCATGAAGCCAGTAGAGGACCACCAGGATCCCCCAAACCGTTGCCCAAAGAGCCAGAATTATCCACTTTTGCATCCAAATTCGCCTTCCCCGACCTTTGATAGACAAGGCCTGGCGCGCTAAGTAGATGAGGATAGATACTGCGAAAAGCCCTTCTAGAATAGCTGTGAGAATCTTAAATGGGGCGGTTCGTGTAGCTTGTGCGCCCCCCAGGACCAATTCCAGTATCAGGGCTGCGGTATCGGTGATGAGCCACAGGCAGACCACAACGCCCCTGCGCCAATTGATGCGAGTACGGCCCATCAGGTAACAAGCGAAAAGGGATGAAGCCAACCCCCATCTGTGGAGAATGACTGGACGGAGGATAAGCTTGGCATATCCTTGTAGCGCGACGAAGATCCTCATAGGATGTCCCCTGGGCCAAGGACCGGTGTGGCAGAAGACTACCCAGGCCAGGGTAATCCCTAAGTGCTCAAGGGTACTCACTTGAATCGGTGCAAAAAGTGAGTTGGGATTAGATGAGTTGGTCGAAGAGTTGGTTTCCATGATGTGAGATGATGGTCTCTTTGGCTCAGGTCTTGTCGGCCGCTGCGGTGAAGGTGGAATGGCTCGCAGGCACACGGCAGCTCTCTCTTATGCAGAAGTAGGCTCCTCCTTCGGGGGGAGGGGCTGGTAGTTCCTCTTTTTGCAACGACAAAGTGCTTTCAGCCACGCCTCCAAGACGATTTTGCCGATGAGTATTGCTACGGCGACGCCCAGGAGACCTAAGAGATATGGCCATAGCATGCTCAAAGCGTCTAGCAGCCACTGTTCAACAATGTTGAGGCCTTCTTCCACCACATGAGCAATTTCTTCCACAACCTCGGTGGCGACGGCCACCAAAGTTGCCCCCATAGTCTCATACCAGAAACAGTCATGTTTATTAG
Organism: Xiphophorus maculatus; assembly: GCF_002775205.1. Classification (NCBI taxonomy): domain Eukaryota; kingdom Metazoa; phylum Chordata; class Actinopteri; order Cyprinodontiformes; family Poeciliidae; genus Xiphophorus; species Xiphophorus maculatus. The sequence continues at coordinate 29,147,411 of NC_036465.1, read as the reverse complement.
AGCCTTCTCCACATTGCTGCCAATGCTCCATAGTGGTGGAGCAGGTGAGATTGGAATACAACAGGTTGGGTCCTACCCAGTCAAACCCTGAGTCTATGTTCCCTTCACACAGACTTTTCCGAAAAGCATGTCCTTCGGCTATGGCTATAAGGGGATTTGGAATGAACGGAACGGGTAGTCCAAGAATGCTCTTGCGCTTCTGGAGATGATATCCTAGTATTGCGTCGGTGCATGTCCGTCCGCTCACTATGGCCCTCCGCCATGTGCCATTGATTTTCCGCCAAGTAACCTCAGAAGAGTGAGTGTCATACTCCTCTGCATAATGTTCCTTGCAGTAGCTTTCCCAACCTCGAACGGTTTGGCAGGGTCTTCTGGCCAAACTGATTGTGCATTCGAGGACCCGTCTTGTTGTGTTTCTACAGGTCATGCGCCAAGGTCTTGGGTTGACATAACTGTCAGGTCTCCAAAAAACTCCAGGCCAAATCATGCGGTCTTTCGAATAAACCGTGGCGATGTACTGGTACTTGACCCAGTAGTTTGTTGATTCCGTGAGGCATGGTGTTACCCAAGCTTCGAACTCATCTTGTTGAAGTCCCCACCACTCGTAGTCCCAATTTCGAGTGTAATCTTCATACCAGGCCCGCAAAGCCCACTTAGCAGTAGGTGCTTTGTCAGGGTCAGGGCAGTTGTACCTCCAGGTGGAGTGAATAGCGTTCCCAGTTTGCCAGAGGTCACAACGTGGCGACGAGTGGGTTTTCCTCCAACAGGTGTCATTTAGGCTGTCAAAAATTCTTTTGGCGACACATCTGTCAATTTTTGCAAAGTCCGTTTTAGGAGCGCTCAGAAGGTCATCAGGAGTTGGAAGGGGTTGTGTACGCAAATTGGCAATGTGTAGCTCCTCCAAACCAGTATGAGAGCGAACCGTTCCCTCCGGGAAGTCTCCCATAAAGAACGTCTGGTCTTTGGCTATGTATGTCCATGGGAATGAGCTGTTCAGCCAGGTTTCAACTTCTGTACGGATTGTGCGTGTAGAGTGCCACAAATCAGCCCAGTATTCTTCTATGGCTGTAACTATATAATTCTGTCCTGCACATTGCACAAACTTATTCCAGAGGCAAGGATTTAACCAACTGAAGTGGTGTCTATAACAGTGCTTTTGCTCCTCATTATACATAAACCGTCTAGGTCCTTGTCTGATCAGGAAAGCCGTCATGTTGGTCAAATTGGCTGATGTAGGCGGCATCATTGTATTGACTGGAAGATTACCTCGGGAGACATTTCGGAAGGTCCAGTTGCCCGTTGGTGCTGTTGGGATGATGTCATCCTCTCTGCAGTTCAGGTGATAGTCCCCCCAAAACTCCCCTCGTGGGAGCCAGGCTCGACAGCCTGAGGATCTGGATGGGGCTGGGTAGACTACTTCGGTGTCCCAGTACCCCTGGTTGGGCAACAGTAGCAGCGATCGACAAGCCATGTTGCAATGCCATTCTGGCATACCTCGGTCCGGGTGAATCCAGTTGCATCTGACGGTCCGTCGTTCTTTGTTTTGCAGAACCCGTATCCAGCAGAGCACTCCAGTCTTGAGGAGGTCGTAGTTGTAGATTTCCCAGGTACGATTTAGAAGGTCGTCCAGAGTGGAGTCGTTCAATCCGAAAGCTCGGCGTTCCACGTACTTTTTCCCGTTGTCTTTGGCGAACAGGCCGGTTCGGTTCTGGGCAGATGTGTCGTTGTTCCATGGTACAAAAATAGCCGTGGTGCTTGTATTCCAACAGTTGAAGTTAGCGTACTTAGAATGTCCATAGGTGACTCTTGTATGCGTAAGATACCACGGTCCAACTCCGATGAAGTAGAAGATAGTAGCAAGAACAGCAGCAGCAAACAGCAGGGCAAGAAGCGTTAGCAGCCCTTTCAGGCATAGGGATTTTCCTGTTATCGTAGTCGTTTTCCGTAGCAAAGGTTCGTTAGAGGTTTCCGAGTCGTCGTCAGTGTCAGTAGAGCTGTCTGATTCCGATGTAACATCCAGCAACTCCGGGTCTGTAGGCCGGCGCCTCATGCCGATAGCATCCATCCTGGCCAGATTAGTGCTTCTCTGGGATCCGCTGTGTCAGGCGCTGTACAGATTTTTCTCAAAGAGTTGAGGTGGCCCTGGTTGGCAGGGTTCTTTCCAACCCGTCTGGTGGCCCTTCTCTGCTGCAGGGCTGTATATATGGGAGAGGGGTAGGGTAAGTCAGGCTCCAACCCCCTCCACACCCACTTCCAGTGGAACACCCTCCAGTAGTCCGGCCTAGGGAATGGGCCTGGGGCGGTTCCATTTTTCAACGCCTGGTCTTGCCAGGATTCGTGTTTGTACCCTATAGGGGCAGGTACTGAGATGTAGGTGTACAATGATTGTCCGTGCAGAGTTAGTCTAGTGCGGTACCCCCAGGTTGACGGAGTAAAAATCCTCTGGTGTGGTGGATTGGGGTAGACCCTGTCTATTTCCAATTTTAATGGAAGCCTGGTGTTATTAAATATATAACATTCAGGGTTTATTTCCCTCCTTACTGTGGTTTTCGCCATGCTTGGTGACGTGGTCCAAATGATCATGTCGTTAAGTGACACTTCACAATACAGTCCTTGCAGTGGTTCAAGATAATGGGGACCCCACCTAATCCGTAGTTCGATCCCCTGTACCCTGAGGTACACTGTATTAAAAGTCCATGGCAAGGATCTTGGGCACATAGGTGAGATTGATGCAAAATTAACCGTGTTGTCGGATCCTCTTCCTTTCCAAGCAGGCGGTGCGGTAGGGATAAATAAATGTGGCTTCATGGCAGGGGGCGTCGTGTATTCTTCACTTTCCCCCACCTCTTTTACGTTTTGGAAATTGGTGGGTCGGAGATATATGAGATACTTAAGAAAATAGGCCTCGGTGAGCGGATTGGAAACAGTGAAATCTTCTCTTGGCATATCTAGTAGAATGGAGGTGGTAGGGAGTTTTAAAAACGGGCCTCTGTCTGATAGTCCCGATGAGACTCCAACCCCCACTTTGAACAATCTAGTCACAAAACACTGTCTCCCCTTTCGTTTTTTGGTTTTTTGCTGACCTGCAGACTCGACGACTCGTTTTCCTCCTTCCGGTGTGTCCATCAGTCTTGGTTTGTCTTTCTCCATGGAAATGCTGAGGCGAGCTTCTGCCAGGCGTGAGTTTTGGGTTTCTTCTTGGGAGGCTCCGGCTCCGTACAGGACGCGGTGGCAAAAGCTTGCTCGTCCGGCACCACTTTGATGGCTGCTCCGACTGAGTAGATCCCTTTATAGGGGACGGTGATCATGCGCACTGACAGCTGGACCTGACAGGAGGTGCTAGGATCAGAGGGCGTACCCGCCCTGTGAGCCACGCCTCCCGGGTGTTGCAAAACTCCATCCCGAAACTGGGATTCCGCTGTTACCCAGTACAGGCAAGACTTCTCCTTTGGTCTCATCGCATTGCTGCCCCATCCATCCACCTCAGTGGTGTAGTAATACATATCTGAGCTGCGCACCCCATCTTCCCTTGGTGCATCCGGCAGATCCACTATGGGTATCGTGCAGTCATTGATGACCTCCAAAATTAGATGTGCCCAGGTGGTCAGTTCCCAGGGGCCTGTCCACCCACCGTTAACGGCTTGCTCTCGGGCGTCATCTGGGAGTGCACTTAGCTCCTCAGCTGATGGTTGGTATGCGTGAGGCCGATGTACCCGGAAGACCACAGGAGAGTGGTTGGCATTCAATGGTGGACACGACAGGGATGCTCTAGCAGCGTCATATGGCCAGGCGGCTTGAACAGAATCCCACAGGACATCATGGGGCCCTTCTTCCCTCTTCCACACCCATGGGTCCAGTTCCTCTGGAGTGTTCGGAGGGGCGGAAGGTCCTGGTAATATTATCGGTATGGAGCTCCCATAGTTCGGCTGCACTTGCCCATAGGTTCTGTAATATCGCAGCGAGCTGTAAAACCTTGTCACTTGCCACCCTTCAGCTTCGCCTGTCAGTGTTACCTCTCCGCTCCTCAGCTGTTCCTTGCACACAGAGCAGTGGTGTAGCTCATCTCCGTCCCACGTGCAATAACAAGTTCTTGGTTTCTCCTTGAGCCACCCCCATTGGGTTTCCAACTTAAGCCGGGGCAGATAACCCACTCGGCAGTTCCCACAGACGGTATTGTTCAATACCGTGACTGGGGAGACGCGAAGGTGTTGTAGCATCTCTGCGGTAGCCTCCTGGTGTCTTGGCTTCTCACGGCCCGGTCCTTCCCAGATAATGGGGAGATGGTGGTCGGCTAAACAAACCGGGCAGCCGCTTTTAGCTTTCCTCCAAACCAGCATCTCTTTGTCCTCCGACAGGACTCCATTTTTGGCCCAATCCAATTTCTTCAGGGCTCGTCCTGCCCAAATCCCTGAAGGTGTTCTTCTAATAACAACCACCCCTTTCACGGTGGCCAGTCCGAGATAGGGTGGAATGGTACATGATTCACTGGCCATTTCACCGGCTTCTGTTTCGCTTTAGTCAGGAACCGGCTTGAGCTGCTCAACTCCTTGGATCCCTTTTCTTTCCAGCAATACTGTGTTCCTATCCAGTACTTTCTTGACGATGTCAGTTGTCTCAAACTTGGGTTTTACTGCTGCATGTACAGGTTGCTCTCTTGCTTTGACCCACACGCGCTGTCCCTCTCGGAATGGCACTCTGGGCGTCAGCTTCTCCTTTTTGTCGCTGGAGCCCCGCCCCACTTCCTTCGTGGTGAACGGCCGTTGGTTGAGTTCCATCGCAGGGGCGGGTCGTTCGGCTCTGCTTCTGTCGTTCAGGGCCTGCCCTATTTCCACCGCTTGGGTGCTCCAACTGTTGGTGTTAGCATTTTTAGCTATCCAGCTTTTCACTAACCCTATGGCTCGTTCCACCACTCCGTTAGCTTGTGGGGTGTAGGGTGGCGAGTAGACTCGCATTACTCCATACTTCTGACACCACTGGTCAACCTGTGAATTACGGAAATGAGTCCCATTGTCCGTGCGCAGCTCTTTCGGGATTCCCAGGGCACTGCATACTTGTTCCAGCATGCCGACAACGCTATTGCCGTTTGCTTTCCTGGCTGCTTTTGTAGTTACAAACCCCGACATAGAATCCACCAGCACTAAGAGGTACTTCTCACCTCTCCTTCCTGTTATCCCCATGGGTCCTGCAACATCCATGCAGACTGAGCCCCAGGGGACCGTGCTTTTGATGGACAACCCATCCATCCGCTGCCCTCGGCGACCTGCGTTGTATTGACCACACACTTCACAGTCCCTTAGCACGCGTTGGACTTGTTTCACTGGGATCCAAAGGTCTTGCTCCTCCAGTTCCTTACGGGTAGGTCGCACGCCTGCATGTCCAAGGGCCTCATGCACGCTCCGCACGACCTCGACCACGTATTCTTCTGGGACCTCCCGTCCTTTGGGAGTTCTGTCCCACTTCTCGGTACCGACAAAGACGATCTTCCTTTGTTGGACATAACAGTCCACTTCATCATTCCCACGCCAATGAGCTCCCTCATGCGTGTGTGCTCTTTGGTGCTGCACTTCTATCTCCAACTGCAGCTTCAGCTCAGCAATCTTTTTCCACAAATCTTTGTGTGCCACTGGCTTGCCCTTTGCTGTCTCGAAACCATTTTCTTCCCAAATGGCCAAGTCCTCTCTAAGGGCCTGAGCACAGTAGTAACTGTCGGTTACTAACCTGGCACTTTTGATTTTCCTTTTCACCAGCTCCAGCAATCCTTCCAGTACTGCCGTCACTTCTCCGGCTTGAGCACTACCGGGGGCCTTTCCTTTCTGACGGCATTTTTCTTTGCCATCCTGCTTCAGAATAAATCCCCAGTATGCCGACTGGTCGGACCCCTTTCTGGATCCATCGGTGTAGATTGTCCATTCCGGTTGTCCTGGCTTCTCAGGTGTTTCTTGTGGTTTTTTCTTACTGGTAGGTTGTGCTGGCCCAATTTCAAGCTCCGGGTCCAGCAAGATGTCCTCCCATCTTCCCCACCGAGTATTGGTTGCTTTAGTACTTTCCACAGTCCCCTTTCTTAGGTACTTGTGAACTTGGCTTTGTGTGATGACTTTAACTGGTTGTCCTTGTGCTAAATCTTTCAGCACACCCCAATATCGAGCTAACACCGCTAGCTCCTTCTCCTCTTGCGGGTATTTCTTTTCAACAGAAGTTAGGGTGTAACTCCACAGGGTAACCAAGCCTCCATTTTCGTTACTCACTTTGATCATGGCATCGTCATTCTCGCAGCTGATCTCTGCCACCAGTCTTTCTGACAAACTCCTTGGCTCCAATCTCACAGCTGCTTGAATGGCCCTTCTCAGTTCCTCCAGGTTCTGTTGATTTGCTGCTGTCCAAACCCAGGGTCTTTTTCCGTCTTTCTCATCGTCCTCACTTTTCCTCAGGCAGTGGTACAAAGGTTTGGCATATTTCTGATAGTTGGGTACATGGTCTCTGACATAGTTGCACAGTCCCAATATTTTCTGCAAGTCATTTTCTGACTGTGGTGGTTGAATGTTCGTCAGCTTTTCTCTGTACCCATCCGAGAGTCCCAAGTCCGACGTGACTTGGAAACCCAAATAATTCACTTGGAACTGTCCAAATTGACATTTCTTGAGGTTTAGCTTCAAACCTGCCTTGGTGAGATTTTCAACCACTTTTCGTAGCCTCTCTAGGTGTTCTTCCTCTGTGTCATCAGCAATAAAAACATCATCAATGTACACAGTAGCACCTACGTCCCCCAGTACTTCCATCACTGCTGACTGGAACACATTTGGGGAGTTCTTGTACCCCTGGGGTAACCTTTGCCACACATAGCTTTTGCCTTTATGGGTGAATGCAGTTTTACCTTGCGACTGTCTGGCGAGGCGTAGGGAGAAGAATCCATTGGCTAGATCAATGCAGGACTTGAACTTTTTGACTCGAAGAGTTTTCAGCGCTCCTTGTGGATTAATTAAACTGGCTCGGTTTGCTATTGTTCTCCGATTCAGGGCCTTGAAGTTGATAACTGGCCTCCAACCCCCTCCAGCCGATTCAGGTTTCTTCACCGCCTGGATGGGGCTGTTGGTGATCGGGTTGAGCTCCTCTCTGATGATTTCCAGGGCGCCCAGTTCCTTCACGATCTTGTCCATCTCCTCGACTGCTCCTGGGTTCAACGGGTACTGCCGAACAGGTGGATGAACCCCACCTTCGATGTGATGAACAAACTTTGGGCCCAAATCTCCACAATCATTTTTGAACCGAGCTACCTGTGCTGTAGCGATGATTTCACGTAGCTTCTCTTTCCCAGCCGGGGAGAAGTCACTCTCTGCGAGCTTCTGTTCTGTCACCGTTGGTATGTCGACCGGTTTATACCAGTCTTGCTTCTCTGATCCTGTCTGGGTCGGGCCGACTTTCACCAATCTTGCTTTCAAGCTTGTCAGTCTTCGCTCCAGTCTGCGATGTGTGCTTTTCTTTTTACTGAGTTCGTCTAAGTCTTTTACTGTGAGGAGATTGTAGGGACCTTTCACCCATACTACTCCTTTCCAGGTCCCATATGGCATTTCTTCTATTTTCCCATTGGCAAACTGAACCTTCAGGTGTCCTGCTGTTTTTAGGTCTTTGCGGGTCATCGACACCTCCGCTCCGGTGTCCACTAGGTAGGGCACTCCTTCCACTTTAGCATAGATTTCGTCCCCTTCCCAGTAGGCATTTTCTAAAACGACCCGCGACCTGGACGCCATTACTTTGGTGACCCTCCGGCCCCGGCTTTACGGGACTCACGGAGGGCCGTCCTCTCTTCTGGGCTCAATTTCCTATACTCCTCATCCGTCAGGAACTGACCTTTTCCTGGCTGGTTTGATGTAGCCGGAGGGTTGGTCGGTTTCCCTTGTGGTCCTGGTGGTTTCTGCTGGAACGGCCGGTTCCGGAAGTTGGATGGCGGTGCTCCTTGTTGAAACGGTCTGCTCTGGAAGTTGGATGGCGGTGCTCCTTGCTGGAACGGTCTACCCTGGAAGTTGGATGGTTGTCTGATGTTAACCCTTCCAGGTGGCTTTGCCGGTTGGCTAGCCTCCTTCTTCCTTTTGTCCTCGTAGTACTGTTGTTCCAGGTCGAATCCCTGCACCGCTACATCCATCTGAGCGACCGTCGTGCTTCTCACTGGCAACTTCACGAACACGATCTCTCCTCTGCGTCCTTTTGTCACCTCACGCAGTACTTTCACATATCTCGCAGGGGAAACGGTCTGCTTAAGTGTGTGCCACAGCGGTTCCAACCGGCTCCCCTTGTCCAGCCGTCCTCTGGCTCTCTTCACCTGGGACTCTTCATCATCCATGTCCTCCAACACCAGCCTTTCATAGTTGCTCTGTGCTGAATCTGTTCCAACCATCGGGTCCGAGGTCACGCTGGTCAGCCACAACTTTTTGGCTCCCTCGTGGTTGGTGGTAGACAACACAGTTGGCCAAACATCTTTTAGATACTCCTCATTGTTTTCGTCTGCGTTTTTACTCCTAATCACCAGCCTTAGATTCTTCAATTCGGCGTAAGCATCCTGTCCCGTATTAGTGGCAGGTAGCTGAGTCAACGCCCCTGGTGGTCTCACCGGGATCTGTGGTCCTGGCTCCGAAGACGTCGCCTGAGGGTCCTCTTCATCAGCCGACACTTCGTCCAGCTTCTGTCGAGCCTCCCTGGAGTATTTGAAGGCGGCTTTCTTCAGTCGTCGCAGCATCACATCATACATAATTCCAATGTATGCATTCCTGAAGTTGGTAGTCAGGGAATAGTGTGCTGTCAGTGTAGAGCAGGATGGTGTCATCAGGATGTTAGCCCATTCTCCGACTGTCGCCTCCACCTCGAGCAGCACACGGTCTCCCAATCTGCTGGCCCATCCTGCCGGGATCTGGTACTCGGTCTGGCCGACTTCTGGTACATACGTACGCCGTCCGTCCTTAGCCTGCACGGGACCCCAGGTCACGTCTCTTGCCAGTCTCTCAGAAGATCCTTCGATGTCAAAGGTTTCTATTTCTTTCTTCTTACCCCGGTGCTGTCCTGTTCGGAGTGTCTTATGCTCGGCCGGTAGTTGCTTTGGGTCGGAGAAGACGCTGCCGTGATCGCTCTCCTCTTCTTCTTCTCCAGGATGTTCGATCTCCGGTTGCTCCTCTTCGTCCTCCGAGTCGCCGAGGTCCTCATACTGCTGTTGTCGAAGAGGTTCTCTCCTGGGGGAGTTCAGCGGTCGAATCTTAGCTGGTTTCATCGGTCCTTCTTCTTTCGGGACCGTCGGCTGCTCATTCTTGACTTTTCCCGCATTGGGTTTTTTCAGTTCACTGCGGCTCTCTTCAAACGAGAACTCCTTAACGTACCTTGCTGCGGAGAACCCTGGTTCAACAGGTGCCTCCTTTATCTTTATCCTGGGTGGCTGCACGGCCTTGGCTTTACCTATCTGGGTGGTGTTTGAAACCTCACTCTGGGGAATTTTTAAGGGATATTTCTTGATTTCTTGCGATGGATGGCTAATGCGGCATTGCTCCTCCATTTCAGCTGCCAATTTCACCCCTTGCTCAGTGCGGAGTCGATGCAGACGGGGGTCAACCACCACCACCACTTCTTTGAACACAAAGAAATGACTGTTGGTCTTGGCTATATTCACCACTCCGTTCTCCGCGATTGATCTGGCGGTGTCCCTTGGCAGATCTGGCGATCTCAGTCCTTGTACACTCACTATCACTCTTCTCATGCATTCGTTGCTGGCTGCCGTCAGGCCCCGCTCGAGTCCATGCCACATCTTCTTCCGATATTCCTCCAAACTCTCTCCTTTTCGGTAGATGTCAATCGGGACTAGGATTACAGCTCCATAAGGGAGACTATAGCCGTTCATCAAGACTACTTCTCCCCTTGTTTTTGGGCTACAGGTGGCTTCTAGCAATTTTGAATCCATTTTGTAATGTTGCCCTGCTTGGTCCTCAAGGCTGTGCCTGAATTTTCGATTGTGGATCTTGTATTTGTCATTGGTGAACACAATCATTCCGTCACCCTCAAGATCCCATATTCTTCCAATAACCTGATAAATCCGGAGGCCGGTCTGCAGTCTAAAGTTGCTGGCCCCCGGTGGTATTTCGGCTAATTCTCGGGCCATCCTCCAGGTGTCCGATTTCTGAGTCTTCTTCTTGGGGCGGCCGGGGCCCCACTGCTCCTCGTCCGATTCCTCCTCGTCCTCGTCGGAACTGCTGGCCGCTGGGGTCTTCTTAGGTGGCAGAGGATGCTTCCTCTCCGTGCTGTGGACTCGGGGAAGAAACCCGGGCCCCTGACTTTGTCGAGGGGACCAGTCCCTGGCCTCTTGCTCCAGTTGCTCCTCGGTGAAACCGCCGACGAGTGGTCCCTCGGGGTCTTCCTCATTGGCCGGTGCAGGTGGGATGTCCTCGTTCCGCGATGGACCCGGTGGAGCTGAGGGACCTCCATCGTTGTCGTCGCCGCTGTCACCGCCATCGCTGCTGTCACCGCCGCCGTTGTCGTCGCTGCCGCCCGTCAGGTCTATCAGATCCCTCGAAGGTTGCTCCTGCTGGCGAGTCGGTGTCGTGGTTCTGCTGGGCAGTCGGGATGGGGCCTCAGCCACCTCCGACTCTGCCTCTTCGAGGGCTTGCTCCTTTTCTTTGCCTTCTTTGTAGGCCGAGAGTCTCTGTAGAGCCTCGGTATACTCTCTGTATTGGCGCACTCCTCTAACGAGAGGGTTCACCAGGATTCCGTCGATGCCCGCTGCCAGTGTAGCTGTTTTTACTATGCTGTCATACTTTTCGGAGGGGCTGTAGACAGTCCGCAGCTTACCATCTGTCCATCCTTCAAGGAGTCTAGCGAACCATTCCAGCCACTCCCCAACCTCCGCCTTCTTAGCAACCTTCACTGGGCATCTGACGACCCCCAGGCGGTGGCCATGGTTGAGCTGGGTGCAGTAATATATGTGATTCCTCACTAGGATCTCCATTAATTCCCGAGCCATGTCCTTACCGGCGGCGTAGTGAGATCCAAAGAACATCTTCTTATTTATTTCAGTCCAGGATTCCAATCCATCACCGAGTAATATTAACTTTGTAGGAAGTCGTGTTATAGTGGATTGGGAAAGACGGGATTGATGACTCCTCCAGCCCCGGCTGATGTCGCTTGCCCCTTGTCCCATTGCTGGCTTTTGCAGGGGATCCAGTTCCCCTCCTTCTCCTTTTTCACTCATAGTTGTCTTTGTCTTCGAGTCGCCTATCCCCCAAAGCCTCTCTTTGCGCTTTCGAGTAGGGATGGGTCCAGGCTGTGTTGGCTACTGGCTTCACTGTCTGGATCTGGTCATTCTATCCTCAGTAGAAGCTTTCCCTCACCTGTACGCTATACAGTTACTGCGAGGGTTGTAACTGATGGCCTTATCAGTCACCACTAACTCTCTTCCCCAAGAGTTAGTAACCCAAGTGAGCTATTCAGAGTCTCACATCTGTTTTCACTGACTTGGTTTCTTTGGGGCCCGCCTACTCAGTTGTGCGCCGCCCCACGTTGGGCGCCATGAAGGTTATCCTGCAATAGTCAGCCCCGCCCACTCCTCATTACGTCCCAGGGCTGCCTACTGACCAGTTCTCTGTCTAACAGGTCCGGAAAATCTCTGAGACCTGGGTATTACCCTAAAAGTACTCTATAAGAGATAATCTATTTAAACTGGTGGCGAAAGTGATTCGTCTAGCTCTAACTACCTCCAATCCAGAAGTTATGACCCTTTACAGTTAAGAAACAATCAGCTGAGTAGCCCTCACAGCTGCATAATTCCAATAACCACTTCTGTTAACGGTAGCCCACTTTCTAAATCATAACTTGCACTTGGAACCGGCTAGATTATGTTTAGTGACTTAGATGTAAGTCCCAGGGTCATTATTTACTCTCACCAAAGGAAATTATGAAGCCTCCTATTTACTGGAATCATGTACATTAGTTTTACCTTAATTAAAAGAACTGAACAAAGATTAAATGACTCTATTAATTCCAATGTCCACCAACCTCATTAGAATTTTATAGTATAAATTTATTAAGCAAGCTTAAGCAAGGATATGCGACATACAAATCAATAATCAATCGTATATAATTCAAAAACAGTGTAATAAAATTTACATGTACAATCATACTACCCTGTCTCCTTTCCCTAACTTTAAGTCGCACGTTCTGAAATGGAATTTTAATGAGCAGATTCAACTCATACCCAGACGATGATGGATTTTTTGGCAACAGGAATTTCTAGCATCCTTGGTTGAGGTCTTTGCCTTGTGTGGAAAAATCCTCCTTAGAAAGGAAACAAAGCAGAACGGGTCCGAATCCTTTTGCAAAACCCAGTTCCTCATCCCTGAGGGGCCTTTGTCCTTCCTCCAAGTCTTGTTGCAGAGTTGAAATTGCTGGGTTGAGACGAGACCGACGGTCGAATGAAGAACCAGAGATGGGGCGATGGAACCCAGTCCTTTCTTGGCGTGGTGAAGTCCGAGCTCCCCCGTGGTTCTGAAGTGCGGTCCGTGGCTCAATCTGCTTCTGAAAGTTGTCTCTCCTTCTGCGCCGCCGGACTGGGAACAACTGGTTCCTCTTCTCAGCCCCTTTTTATGCATCTCTCCACCATGTGTGTGTATGGGGAGGTTTGGTCTACGTGACTTGCTTCACATCTGCTGTTTTCTCATGAAAAAGTCCCCACATTGCCCAACCTGTTTCTGCTGACCGTAGTGGAAAGTCCCGTACTTCCCCTTTCTCCGTTGCCTCAGCCAAACTCAACACACCACCCATCCTGTGCGCTTTGGCCATCTGTTCAGAACTGCTTGCGACATTTCCTGTTTCAGGGCTGTACTGCATTCCTCTCTTTTCCTATAACTCACTATTATTTATTATAACTCCTTAAACACATTCAACCTGTTGTTAAACCTGTTTGAATTAATTTCAAATGATTACAACTTCACATTCATTGACAATAAATCACATCTTTCTCTTATTATTAATCATTAAACATAATTATCACATTGTTAAATCATTACAGATCATTAATCAGAGATTTTTTGTTGACAGTTATGGAGCGATTACTTATACTCATATTATTCAGACATATTCAACTTAATTAATTTTTAATCAAACTACAAGATTACTTTATTTCTTCCAAGCCATTATGCACCTTTTTCTGCGTGTGCCTGGAAAGATCTCATACCCTTATGCCAGTTTTCTTGACAAGAGGAACCAAGTCATTGTGACCTGACAGTGGAGATAAAACTGCCTTCATTATTATTTTTTTAAATCCGCAAATGAGAATTTATGTATCAGTTATTTTTAACCTTTTCATACACAGGTAAAAAAAACACACACACACAACAAAGAGAAAGAAGCAATTGAAAAAAAAACAAAAAACAAGACAAAACTAGTGCAGAAATAGATGAACAATATTTAAATTCCTGTCAATGACAAGAACACAAAGTGTAGGTGCAAGCATTAGCTTGTCACAACTTTGTTGTTTTATACATACAGCATCATCAAAAACAAAACAGCAAAACTTTTCCTGTATATTTTTCTAAAACTTTCTTAATATCTGGGGTTAGTTTAGTTGTCATTGTATGCACTGTGGATGCCCACAGTCAGGATGATAAAAGTCTGCTAATCGGAAGTAAGTGGGGAAAAACAAGTTGTGAACAAGTACACAACTTCTAGTCCTGGATTCATTTTTTGCAGTCCAGTGGATCAACGTGAACGGGGGGGGGAGATCCAATCCTGTCGTGAGAATGAATCTGTGAAGAGTCTTAAGCCTGGCAGGTTTATGGTAGTTTGTCCGGTTTCCTGATAGCTAATGACATCAATGACATCAGCTGCCTTTCCATTGACCATATAATTGTGGAAATATGAATTATGAAAAAACCCTATACATGGAAACACTGCAATTTTGAAAAGAAAGTAACATTTTTCAACAAAAATCTTTTGCACTAGGATGAGGAGATTTTTCGGCCAAATCAAAACTATTTTAGTTTGTGAAACTGCTATGGAAACTTTTTTTTTTTAATCACAAAGGTAAACATGACATCAGCATCTACAACAGCATGGACTGTCTACTAAAGCTCAATGATGTTTTGTTTCAAGATTCAAGAGTTTAAAAAAAAAGATGCAGATGGGAAGGACTAAAACTGAAATGATTTTGAGCTTTAGACAATGGAGCTAGGAAGACTAAGGAGAAAAGACAAACTGTGTTCATACAGTACAGAATGCATCTGCTGGTTTGGCAGTTAAGTTTGTCTGTAGAAAACAAAGTTATGTTTTGTTTTTTTAGTCATTTAAAATTCTAAAACAAACACAGATCATCTGCATATGACAAAAAAAAAATAACTCACTGAAACCTTTCCTCATAGCTCAGGCAACATCCGTATGTCTGTCTTCTTATGTGCCTGCATAAAAATATAAAGAACTTCCAAACCAAAAACGCCCGGGAAATCAAAAGAAGCATGCGAGAGCTTACATTCTATTGCGAAATGCGGGCAGCATCCATGGATTAGATCCACATTTGAGAGTGTCGCAGGTTGATGTAATTTCCTCATTAAAGCCCGTCTTTGATTTAAGGAAAGCCTCAGGCGCAGAGTTGAACATCAGGTGCATTCCTAAATTGGCCCCTGGAGCACTCGTCTGCTCTGGCACCACTTTAAACCTTTTTTATTATCTCAGAGCGGTGCCTCAAGCTGCTTTCAATGCGCTCATTCGAAGCCAGCAGAATTGAACCTACACCCGTCCTCACCCGTTTGATGAAGCCGATTATCACACATGGCAATCGGCCAGCTGAGAGATCAACAATATGAAGAAATGTACAGGTAGAAGAATACAAGATGTTTTTAAGGATGTTCAATTATTAATCAAGCATCAATGCTTTAGCAAAAACATCTGGACACATAACTTTAAATAAATATTCCTATGAGGAACCTGTATACTCATCTTTATAGCCCCTAAAGAGATAGGGGAAATAAAGATGTTTAGCTACAAAAAAACCCCATCAACGTCACTACATCAACTACTAGTCAGATCTGATACAGGATGTTTAAGAGAGGAGAATTCATTCAATTAGTAATCTGAAGGCAGAGTAAAGGAGGGAGGTAGCAGAAGTATTCCCTCTCCATGTTGGTAGCTGGTCAGCCTGGGGGCATAACTGGTCTTTCTCCTGAAAGAACATAAATCGCTTTATATAATGTTTATTCTTTGGGTTTACTCACTACATCCAAAGAGAACAAGGCTCAGTTTAATGGATTCCAATCATTTCAGACTTCCCCCACTCCTGACATTGCTGTCAAAAAAGAAAATCCTAGATGATCAAAACAATGTAAAAATCTATCAGTTAAAACTTTCTGTTAAAGTTTAATCACAGGGGTTGCCTCAGCTTATACACTTCAAAGAAAACTTTACAGAAATCCATTAATTATTCACCTCCTGACAAACTTTGTTTTTGATTTTTTTAAAAAAGGAAAAGTCAATGGTAAAGAAAAGCTTACAAAAAATTATTTCTATCCACCTGTAGTTGAAAGGTAGAATCTGAGGCTAGATCTTTAGCTGGGTCATATCGCCTCCCTGGACAAAAGGTAATGTTGTATCCAGCAGGGAGCTGGTGTTTGGCCTGCTAGATCCTTTTGTAGAAGTCATAATCATTTCTGTATTTCTGCCTCTCCAAAGCTTCTTGATCTTGATTGACACATTTTCTTGAAGACCCGGTGGGATGTGGTTGGAGGGTCACTGCATAACAGACTGGATTGTTTGGCTTGTTGTTCCACCTCCAGGTCTTCTGAGCCAATGCCTGACTCCGGTTCGTCCAGTGCTTCTTGTTGATGCTTGGTAGCTTTATCACTCCATCTATAATCCTCTGTCTCTTACTGGAACACACCCGATCAGCTGCCTACTCTCTTCTGGGCTTCCTAAAGTAGGAGTCTTGTGTGAGTTTCCATTCGAGCTTGTCCGACTGGTACAGAAAAACTAAGACATTGTGCCTCATCCTGTCTTTTGTGTGTGCAGCTTTCTCCTGAGTCTGCCACTCCTCGTGTCTTCAAAATCCTAACAACGCAAGAAAACACACAGTCTCTCTGAAGAAGCAATCCCCTGACTGTCGCAACTTTGTTTGGAAAATGGAGCTTGTTGGTCTGCCTATAAATTGCAACACAGCTGAGAATATTAGGCAGACCAAGGTACCTATGATGTACCTTGGTGTCCTAATAGGAGGTTTTGAGAGAAGCAGTCTGCTTCTTCTCTCAAAACCTTCTACGAAGAATGTTGAGACTTCTCTGGCTTAGGCAATTATATCTAGCGTAGGCCTGACTTAAATGGAAAACAAGACAAGATTCTTATTTTCCCAGAAGGGCTATATTGTCCAGCACCAACATGTTGTGTGTTCATCAGGATTGAAGTATTGGAGGAGCCCTAGCTCATGAAGTTTTAACTTCTCCAACTCCAGCTGAGGTGGGCTCGTCGATGTTGATTTGGGTGGAGGTTTTTGATGAAGTCACTTGTTCTGAGATGAAGTCAGATCTTCTCTCTGCCTGAGGGTTGGAGAAGATCTGACACCAGATCTTCAGGGGAGATTAAATTCTGTAAAACAGAATTACAAACATATTCCCAAGAGTTTTAATAACTCCAAAAATTCAATTTGATCATGTACTTGATCATTCTAATGTGATTTTCAGCAATACTGAGCTGCCGCAGATAAATCTGTGTCAAACACACAATCCCTGTAGTGTAGCAATGTAAGAGTCTCTTAGGTCTGCACAGATGTCAAGATGTCTAACGCCCACCTTTTATACATGAAAGGTTTTCAACCCCATCTAGAGGCACAAAAACTGCAGTGTTGAACTTTCATGCTCAGATGGTCAGAATTCCATGTATCTGTTCAGGAAAAGGTTCTGAATAATCCTTCCTTCTTCAAACTCCAACATTCTGGGTTGGATCAAAGCCAAACACCACAAAATCACAAAACAACAAAAAAACAGAAACAAAATCAAGACAAGCAAACTGGGTGACACCCGATGGACATACAATATGGAAGACATGGATGTAATGTGAATAGTACTTATGCATCACAGACATGACAAGTCTTGATGTTTCACTAAATGTGTTTCATTTCCACACATTTAGATGGCTGTAAAGAACCTCTTAAAGATAAGCCAACAAATATGGCAAGAAAACAGAGAGCGTGAGCCGCCTTAAGCTGAAAACACTGGGACGTCTGTGCTGTGGAGCCAGATGCCTCCAGCTTGTGGTATCTATGAAATTAAAACAAACACCATTTTCGGAGAACAGTATGCACACTGATGTGTTTTGCCCTTAAGTCGTCCACCTCCACAATGAGATAAAATCGATCCACACTAGTGATAAGATGGGAGCTGTACCAGACACAACCTGCTGTAACACAACCAGCTTCACTCTGTTCTATTCTGAGTCTTTTCACACCAGATTTGGTTCTAAAATAAACTCCTCTAATTGTATACCTCCTCCTTTGTATACTCGAGCAGGAGGCAAATGGATTTCTTTCCTAATTACTTAAAGACATTTCACCACTCATCAGGAAGACGTGTTCTGTTCTGGTTTGGTTACGAGTCACTCCGAAACCTCAAGACTCACTCCAACACAGCAGGTTGTCTACATCTTAGACAAACGGGACTTTCTTCTGGGAACAATAAGCTACATTAAACAGACAAGACACTTTTGAGAGGGGAGAGAAGAAAGTCAATTTCTACAAAAAGAAGAAAACTAAATGAATTTGAGTAAGTGGCATCAAGTTCCATCTACCAAACATTTTTCATTCATTAACATAATATATAAAAGTAATATAAAACCTTTTACTCAACTTACCAAATCTGCTGTCAGTCGTCTCCAGTTGGTCCAGAATGCCGCAGAGAGGCTTTTAATGGAAATAACAGAAGGTCACACAATACGTCAGATTTATATTCACTATTATAATCTGAAAGTTACATTTAAAATACATAGCAGTATATCACCAGCACATTTGAAAAAAAATATATACTAAAAGAGAGAGTAGCAGATAAAACAACCACAGAAAACAAAGTCAGAACTAGGCAAACCGAATGCTGTATTTCTGTTTATGGAACAAATCTGTCCAAAGAAACTAAGGATCAATTTTTAAGTTTAAGAAAATAATAACATCCAACAATTAAAGCATTGTGAGGTATATGGATTCAGAAGAGTGTTGTGTCATTACAAAGATCTATATGGATGGTTGATTGATGCTTATTTGCTTATAGTAAAATAACTTTTGAGAGAGTAGGTAGACTATATAAAACTGTTCTTCTACCTGCTCCTTCTCATTCAAAACTTTTAAGTCAAAAGTTTTGACACATTCACTTTATACTTTAAATGAACAAAATATTAGCTGCTGTCACTGATTCTGTTTAATTTATGCCTGATAAAAATCACCATATTTTATCTGTATTATACAGATGAAATATGGTGAAGGTACTATACTGCTCAAAAAAAAATAAAGGGAACACTTAAACAACACAAAATAACTCCAAGTACATCAAACTTCTGTGAAATCAAACTGTCCACTTAGGAAGCAACACTGGTTGACAATCAATTTCACCTGCTGTTGTGCAAATGGAACTTTGTACAGAACAAAGTATTCAATGAGAATATTTCTTTCATTCAGATCTAGGATGTGTTATTTGAGTGTTCCCTTTATTTTTTTGAGCAGTGTATATACAGTATATTGCAGTATCCCCTGTTAGTTGATGACATAAAACCTGATAATACATTAAATTTGTGTTTGTAAATTGCCACTAATATATCATCAGTTCTCTGAAGTACACTTTGTTTTATTATTAATATTCTTGACCAGACCAACAGTGCGTCTTTACATAGATCAACCTATTTAAAGACAGGGTTCATTCAATATTTCCTGGTGACCTTTCATCTGAAAAATGAATAACAAGAGCAGATGCATGTTTTTATTCGTATCAAATCAGGAGCCTCTAGAAAATCAGGGGCTTCAAGGTTTAAGATTTTCTTCGTGAAACCAGGCTCCAAGGTTTATCCGTTGGGATCCGGTGCCACCATGACTGCCAAATGAGTCGATCAAAGCTGACTGGGATTTCTCTGAATGATCTCTGAGCTAATTTTAGTCAGTGCCTTAAGTCTTTACACCTGCTGGTGCAGACATCCAGATTTTTTTTTTTTTTACATGTACCACTGTCAGCTGTCTGGATATGCAAAGATGGCGTAATGAGATGTTTTGTTCATTGTCAAGCTGAGGCACCCAGTGAATAGAACACTAGCCAGAGTCCATCTAAACTGAGGCGAGTTTGGGAAGAGAAACAACTGACCAATGTCCCCACGATGTCCTGAACAGAATGTGTACGTCTGAATGAAAGCTATGTTACGGAAAACGAATGAAATCATCATTACTCAGTTCCTGAGAGTTAAAATTAGAAAAATGAGATGACAAACAATAATAAATAGAATTCAAAGTGTTTCAGGACTCTCTACCTGTGTTTCCTTCCAAGTTTGAGCACATTTGCAATGGAAAAGTAGCTTATGTTGATGGTGATAAACTGATAGTTGGAAGAACTAAATGGTTAATACAGTCCCAGTGTTAGAAAACCTACCTCTGAAGAGTTGGCCTTTTTTGCTGGTTAACATGCTACAAGCCATCTGCTCTAAAGAAGATGTCATAGTTTTTACTGATTTTTTGCTACACCTCCTTTATTGACCAACAAAACAATAGTTGAATCAGTAGGCAATCTTTGCATAAATTCAGGAAAAATATCAGGTACCAACGACTTCACAGCTGTGAAGGCTTCACAATGGTTTGAAGCGGACTGGGCTTCCTAAACACACTGATACTTTGTTTTAGTTTCGCAATCCAGTGAATGACCAAATTAACTAAGCACTTAGCATCTGAGAGTAGAATTTGTGCACAGCCCACTGTCATATAAATGGTTACCTTAGTTTGTTAAAGAATCCAATCATGTAGAATAGAACTGGTGAGTTGCTTTCCCTGGAGCCAAATAGAGCTTTAATTGCGAACGAGCAACCTATTGTCCGTAAAGAAGTACTTATCCATTCAGCTAGCTCTGTAAGGTTTCATTGACCAAGTGAGTGGGTTTGTATTGAGCCAACTGGATATATAACACACTTCCACGGTCATGAGCATTGCCTTGTAATTAGCACAGATCCAAATGGCTTTGAGAGGGTGTTTCCTCACCTGAAAGCTTTCTACATGGCTTCCTAATGGGAACCATAAACCTGTAGATGCTGTCGGCATAAACTCCTTCTGAAAAACCCGGGACTGTCACTGATGTGTCAAAGATGTACTTCCAGGTGTGTGAGGCACGAGCCATATTGATCCAGGCCTTTTATGGAATCATTAAAGCAAAACAAACATGTCAATACCAATACCTGTGGAAGTGGAAAGAGCAGTCAATAATCTCAGCAGTGCTCTTAGCTGCGTGTTTAGACAGAGCGTCACTGCTTTTTATGGAGCTTTTTTTTTTTGTTTTTTTTAGATGGCTCCTATAGTTGTGGAGCATGGTGAGACCTTAGAGATGAATTTCTAAGGTCAACTGTATTGATGTGGAAGGAAAAGAGAATAAAAGCAATAGCTTTTTGTCACACAAAGCGCACAATCAAAATCATGTCTACTTTTTCATTCTCTTTTACTGCCTATTTTCAAATTCAATATCCACTTTTGTTAATGTGTCAATCTTTATAGCCTTTCAAAAAAAAAGATCCTTTTCCATGACCTTTAACATTGCTGGTGCTATGCTACAGCTACAACATCACAGTTATTTTAGTGAGATTTTTATGTGATATGTCCAAGCAGAAGAGAAATGATACATATCATGCACGTTTCCAAAAAAATGATTAAGTAAATAGAGACAAACCGTTCAACAGAGATATTTGTTGTAATTAAACTGTTATTCAGGTTCTTTAACCATCAGGTAAGTGCAAAGTGCTATTTTAGTCATTCAGTTTCCCAGTGTTTCAGGAAGCCCTGATTATTCATGGAACATTTTTGAACAAATCCTTAAATAATGTGGACTGTGAACGCTGGCATTAGCATTTAGGTGCTAAACGTCTCAATGTTTAGCATCATGAGAGGCTAACTCCTTTTAGCACAACTTGAACACAACAATATTTTTTCCAGCATCCCAGCAGATCTTTTTTTTTTTGAAGAAAAAATTAACCCTCAGTGGTCCAATAGAGTCAGCTGATGTTGTTTAAGTCCTTGATTCTTCATCCCAGTAGTTATGGCTACACATAGCTCATATATTTCTAGCTAGGTGAGATTATAGCTATGATATATTTGGATTGTGGCAAATATCAAAGCTCAGTTTGTCATGACAGGCATTAACAGTGACATTTGTTATATAAATAACTCTCTCGGTCAACTTAAGGTTTTCAGCCGCAGCAAGCTCATGTGTTAGCCAGGAACACTCATGGTTCACAAGTTAGGTTGGATACCATGCAAGATGATTTCAGTAAAAAGATCTGGTCTCTCCTGTACTCAGTACCTGTCAATGGATTGGTACTGAAATGTGTCACTACACTGCGCATTACCTGAAATATTCTGGAATAAATCCCATGTTACCGTAATGCCCTTTAGCAAGCTCTCCTCCATCAAACACATCATCAGAAGCAAGAGGTGAGTTCATGACAAAACTTTGTAGTTGCCTTGTGGAGTCACTGACTTTCATCTGTCAAAAAATAATGAAGCTTTGTCATTTTAGGAAAAGCTTTCCCAGAAAACAACAGCCACAGTCAAATTGTGTGCCTTTATAAAACGGAAAGCAAGCCAAGAATATTTTTTATATTTTAAAAGAAAGGCATTGTGGTGTTTTCTTTAATCAGTTTATGCAGTTGTCTTATTTATATTCCGATTTATCTGAATAATGCCTTCAAATTACAATTTTCTCTTTCAATTCATACAGTTCTGAAAAAACACCTCTACTCTCTCCCTTGCCTGTATTAAAATAAATATAAAATCTTTCACTCCGACTGATGCAATAACAAACATCCGGCAAGCCCTGTCCCTGCATCTTTCTACCAAACCCTTCTATTGTTGTGGCTGCCTTTTAGCCATGCTGCCACTCCGACAATGGAAGCAGAGCTGGGAAGTTTTGCCTGCCAAGGTTTCTTAAAGTGGTTGGGAATTTGAAAGTGTGAAATGACGCTGCTAATCACAGCACCATCTGGGCTTTGACAATGACAAATGGAATGGCATTCTCCTCAGGCAGAACGTGACCGGCTTGTGTTCTACAGACCAGGACTGCTCTTGGGTTTTTTGTGGTATTTTGAAAAACTCTTTTTTGATTTTTACTTCAGTTCTGAAGGGAAGGACTGTAGCCTTTTGGTGCTCACATAGCAGTGAATTCATGTACATCGGTAGCTCACTGTAAGCCTGACAATACAATTATGAAGAACCTCGTCTCAGAGAAAGATAGTTGTGTTTCCTATACTAAACACTAGAAGTTATGATGAAGTGATGAAAACCTTTAGAGGAACATCGTCTACCACAGAAGGTCCACAGAGACTCTGTGCTTTCCCATGGATCAACGCATCCACACCAGTTAGCTAGCAGCTGAATTCTTAAAGGGGCAGGATTCTGTTATCTAGGTACAATGTCCCACTTTATAGGTTAATCGAGTAATTACGTTACCTTCAATTACAAGGAAATTGATTTACATTTTAGATATAAAAATGTTTTCTATCTATCTATCTATCTATCTATCTATCTATCTATCTATCTATCTATCTATCTATCTATCTATCTATCTATCTATCTATCTATCTATCTATCTATCTATCTATCTATCTATCTATCTATCTATCTATCTATCTGTCTGTGTGTGTGTGTGTGTGTGTGTGTGTGTGTGTGTGTGTGTGTGTGTGTGTGTAAAATATGACTTAAATGAAATTTGACTGAAATTTAATGCCTTGAAATTGTGCCTCTGTCTCTTTAAAAACCTCCTGCTCTTTCTGAAACTCCGCCTTCAGGAAGTCATCACAAAATGGCTCCTCTATTAACCTTTTAACAATGTTTTTACCAGTGTTTAACTGAGAAATACCTAGTACAATAAAATCAGTAGACGCGCAGTTCCATTGGGTGTTTGCTAATAACTGCTGGCTAGTCTGAAGGAGTTGAGTGGGGGAGTCCCCGGGAAAGGCTGCTTTTTGAGGCGGAAGATTGGAACTGGCGCTCTGTTCACACAGTTGAACGGTTTCCATGGAGATTAAATAATTTCTGAAACATGAATGAACGGATCAAAGCAACACTCCAGGTGTGTTTTTGATGAGGGAATAACATTAGCATAATGATGTGAAGCTCAGAAAAGTGACAGAAATATTGAACTTTTCCACAATATTGGAATTTCATGAGCTGTACTTTTACTTCAACCACTTTCTGGTAGAATAGCTGTGGCTTTGTAAACACAACATCACCAAGGTGTCGTCCACAACGAAAGGGTGGAAAACTTCACCAGCCGACAGGTGAAAAACTCTATTAACCTAAACAGATTGTTTCTTAAAACACCATCAGGCTGATAATGACAGCAGCTCTTCTCCTCCCCTTCTGCCACATTGCTATTTGATCAACTTGATGCCTCCTGGCTTCAGAGTGGAAAAATGCTAAGGATGGAGAGCTCACCAATGAGTTTCTGGACACTGGGCAACACGGTTCCAGGGTTAAATTCCTCGCGCTTAGCAGAAAGTGTGCCTACAGACAGGTCTTTAAGAATGCACTCATCCTCATAAATGGTAATCTTAACCTCTCATTAGTGGGTGGCATTTTTAGAGACCCGCCAGTCTTGGGCAGCACCTCTGCTATTGTAATTGGCATGCGGCGAGCTGAGTGGTGGCCGACTTTATGCGGGTGACAGCTGACAGTAAATCATTCGCTAAACTGGAAACACTGATTTGCCCATTTCTCACTAAATATGGAGCTAAGTTTGGGGCCTCGTTAATGATGGCAGGTCAGTCTAATGAGAGCAGGGGCCGTTTTCTCGGCGCTGTGTTTCCATGGAGGTATGAACGCCGCTGCCCGTGCCTACAGCATGCTGTCAAAGCAAAAAAAAAAAAAAGTGTGAAAAGTCATTACTTTCACACAGAAAAGACGCTTTGATCACAGTTTGGATTTTTGTTTGACGTGTTGAGCTGCGCGGGGAACAACGTCCCGCGTTGGCTGTAGCTGAGCGCCGCGGCTCGGCGCTGGACGCATGGCCGTCATCACGGGGAGCCCGGTCCCTCACGTAGAGGCGCCATCTGCTACAAAAAGGAAATTATGTTAATTATTGGCTGCGACATGACAGGAGTTTGGAAGACGAGGGAGAGGTTGAGATCAGATGGACGGAGAAACCGAGGAATGTTCACGAGGAATAACAGAAGCAAAGAGAAAGCCAAGTTTAAGCAGGTGATTGTGAATTTTAGACCCCAGAACTGCCAGAATTATACTGCCTGAACATTTTTAGCTCTTTGTAGTTGTTTTAAATTGATCACCTTGAATCTCATGGCTTTTTTTTTAGGGTTTATACAACACTCATTTACAGTTCTCACCTTATACTCACACAAGGACTGGAACATGGAAGTTTCTGTCTATTGAAAATCATCAATCTTCAAAAGATGCAGTAAAGAAGAAAAGCACCAATTTGAATGTGTGCGATCATCTGATCATCTGAAAGTTGCTCAGATGTTGTCCTGGTGTTGTGCTGTGGTAATACGTAGCATCCACGATGCCTCCAGAGAAGCAACTGTTGCTATCCATCAGTCTTGATGATGATTGTAATAAAAGCATGAAAAGGAGGAAGGGTGCTGCTGTCTGCAGGAAGGATTAGCATTGGGAACAGATTAAGATAAAAAAAAAGATTTTCAAGAACCAGTAATCTTCCACCAAAATACTGAAGATTCTGTGCTAAAGTGAATGAACATTTCAGTTCTAAATGTTGACGATTACAAAGTCAGGAAATTTTAGATTGCTGTGGAAACTACTGATACATGGAATCCAGCTCTGTAGATTAGAATCACCTTGAACGAGATTGTGTTCTCTACAATTCTTAAAAAACATTTTTTTCTTATTTTATGGATTTACATGTTTTTTTTTATCACTTCTCAACTTATTCGACCAGCGAAGGAAAAGAACTACCAGTCCTGACCTCGATGCATTGAATTTCTTTATCTTCCCACTGCTAACATCTTACAGGAGAATACATTTCATCATAGTTTTGGGGTTCTTCATGTTTGTTAATTGACTATTTTGTTGAACAAATAAAACGTTTTATTTGTTCAACAAATCTAGGGGTTAATCAGTTTAAGCCCTAAAGGCTGATTCTGGAACAACCTGAAAACTCAATACTTTGATACTGTTGCAATGTTGACAGTAAACATGAAAAAACAACAAAAAAGTACATTTAAAATGTTTGTATTTAGGTTTACAGTAAAATTAGTTTTTTGACTCATATGCACAATGATTTATTTCTCGCATTGAATTCAATTCATTTTGTTTATTAAGGCTTACAAGCTAACAAAAACTAAAACGTTTATCAGAAAATAAGAACATTACATAAGAGCAGTAAAAAAGGTAAATGCTTTTGCCCCGAGGCAAATCCTAGAGACATCTGGAGGCTCTTGAAAAACACCAAATCTAGTCCCAGTTCTCTCACTCCCTGCTACTTTTTTCCTTCCACTCAACTTTAATTAAAATAAGTGGAAACAACCCTCTGTATATAACCCTCGTTTTGGAAATTGACAGCCTTCCCCATGATGTGTAGGCAATAATAATGCCATAAGATTTCTGTTTTAAAAATCAGTTTTACTGGTCTTATACATGATCCACAATTAGAAACAGAGTTTGTTCATAAGCTGTAAGTCATAATCACAGCAATATTCAGAAATGACTGAATTATGTTGCTCCATGCGGAAATGAATGTATTTAATAAACACTTTTCACCTGTGCTGCTCAATTACAGGATTTAACGACAACATGATTTTAACCTACTGATGTTTCTGCACATTAAAACCTGATTTTTATTGGACGACAACACAAATATCAGGATGTCATAAGCAAAGGCACATTTACAGCAACCTGAAATATTCATGAATACTTTTGCGAGTTACAAAATAAAAATAAAATTGAAAAAAATCATGAGACTCAAACAAATAGTAAAAGTGTTCTCCGCTGTGGCCTGTATTATACAGCGAGCATAACCATCTGTCATAGCGCTGCTCCTTAAAACCTGCTGGAGACGACGTTCCAGCCACACGTTACTTTCCAAAGCTCACATGTTCCCCGCAGACACAACTCCTGCTCATCACATCCACTTTCTCTACTGAACCATTTCTGCTGTTTCAAAATGTTTCAGTCATAACCTGACACAGATGAGTCTATAGGTATGAGGCGTATGAGGATATTTTTCTTTTTCTCGGTGCTATTGGTTTCATACGTCCCTAAATGGGCCTTGAAGATCCCCCACCCTTCCTCCCTCCTCCAAGCCTCTGCATGCAGTAAGATACGGGGGACAGAATGCACAGCCCTCATTAAACGCACAGATGTACTCGGCAGTCTGGCTGAGGCTCATGTGAAGCTCCACCGGTCCCACTAAAGCTAAACTAGGTCAGGAAAGTTACAGTAAGTTATTTACTTCAAAGTTCAGTGTGTAGTTTTCACAAGCGACTTGCTGTGGGTGTAGTCTGTGTCATACTCTTGGCATTTTTAGTGACAGTGTGTGGGTGGAACCAATGAGGGCAGGGAGAGCAATCACACTGGAAACATTTGACATGGCACAAGGAAGGAAGATGGAAGGTGGGGATAGCACACTTCATCTTGCTCTACCGCTCCATCTCTGCTGTACATTTGTCAGTTTTGATGTTTGTGGATTTGGTGGTAGCAACTTGCAAGTAAAAAACATATATATATATATATAGTGGAACTATATAGCGGAACTTTTTGACCATCAAGGATGGTCAAAAAGACGGAAAGTTTTTAAAGACGGATCTGTGGCAGCATGGAGGACAAACTGAACTGGCTTCAGATGTCGTAACACTCCAGCTGCCAGATCTTTACAGAGCAGCTCAGTTCAAAAGTGAGTAAGTACTGCGATATTGTTTCTTAATGACTTAGTCAAGCTAATAGAAAGATTTGCAACAATTGAACATTAGATCCTGATGTGCCCCAGCCAGACGACTACATTCTGAGATCCTGTTCACGAACAATCCTAGTCTAGTAAGAACAAATCCCGTCTTCTACACTTTGCTTCATTCACAGGCTCTGGAACCTTGGTTTAGAAACGTTAGCTTGCTGGAGGTGTGGACTGTGTTGAAGTAAAATTTGGGTAAAAAAATTGGGTAAAATTTGATCAGATTTTACCCAATCACTAACGTTTGGCCATGATGTAATACGCCAGCTTGACCGCTAAGGAAGCTAGGTTATGAAGTTAAGGCATGCGCCTTAAACACCCATCCCAATGTAATGTCTTAAACATTCCTGTTGCTGTGAATTTAATTGCGTAATATTTGGAAGCCTGGCCAACACGGACCAAACAGCTGCATTCACCTCCTCTGTTGACACTGCCAACGACCCTAGACAGACAGACTACAATGCTGAAACAGCTCTGAAACCTTTGAAAGGTCAAGATCAGAACTAAAACCGAACCATTTGAGACTGAGGCAGAATATCTAGAGTTTGACAAAAATTTCAGGACTTTGTTGTTTTTGTACAACACAAAATACAAAAATTAACAGTTATAATACAATCTAACCTGAATTCATCAGCTTACTCTGCATGATATTGTATAGTACATTTAAAATATGGCTAAATGTTTAATGGCCTGTACCTGCACAGCGCTTTACCAAGCCCAGAGGACTCCAAAGCGTTTCACATTACATTCAGCCATTAACACAAATTCATGCTATCAGGAACTCTGACCTCAACCAGCAGGCAAGGCAGGTGAAGAGTTTTGTGCAAAAACACAACGAATAAGGTGGATGGAGCGAGAAACGAACCAGTAACACACCAACTGAGGAACAAACTCCTACAATGGTTGCCACCAATGTGATGAAAAAGATTAAGAAAGTAATAAAGACTTTTCATGCGTCTCCTGAGACCAAGAAAGAGAGACCACACTCCAAGGCCAAGACCAGGAAAAACAGCTGGAGGCCTCCATCCCTGGTCACCATTCCCAACCTGAAGAAAACCTGCTTGGATCAAAACCACCATCGATTCCACGTTCATTGTGCATAAAGGTTTTGATCTTGTATGACTGTCTCCTCAGAGTATCTTGAAGTTTAGTGAAAGCTACCACAGCTACATGCAATCCTTTTCATGTTTAGCCTATGTTTTCTCCACTTAAAAAAACTGGAGAAAGTTGAGGCATAAATAAATAGTTTCATAAAAGTCTATCAAATCCAACATGCAGAACATTATACTTTTTCTATAATAGATGACGCTGCTGTTTCTAAAGGTCTCTAACTTAACTCCTGGTCACGAGGTGTTAAATATCCGGGTCAGACAGCATATAAAAACCATCTCTGGGAACCTCATTTCTTTGAAACTACTAAAACATCCATTTCAAACCGAGATCCCTCTGAAGGTTGAAACATTCTGAGCTAACTTTGAGCAGCCCCGATTCTGAAAGCATTGCAAAAAGTCCTACCTTTGCAGCAAAAGCGTCCGCATCCTTTCCACTGAGGATAATACAGAGGGAAGAAGAAGAAGGGCTAACTCCCCCGTGGATCCTCCAGCCTTTGAGCGAGAGAGGAAGAAGGAAGAAGATGGAATGCGTGAGGAGAAGGAGGCATGCAGGAGACAAATGAGCGGCGAGGAAGAAGGGAATGAAATTTATGGGAAAGGAAAAACAAATAGCGGGGGTTAAATTGGAGGCTTTGCTGCGTACCGGGGAGCCGGGCAAGATGGATGGAGCGACTGGAGGATAAAATGGCACTTGGGCAGCTAAGGGTGACTCAGTAGGGAAGTTGCAGTCTCACTTCTACTGCATGGCAGGTGTGGAAAACAAATTACACTGCGGTGAAGAAGAACTTCAACACCGTAATCTATGGCAGCTGTTGGTAATATGGTAAAAATAACTAAACAAATGTTTCATTTACTACTGCAGAGGCAGAAACTGGAAACGCAATTCATAGTTAACATTATATCACTGAAATTAAGACTTTTATTGCTAGATTTTAAAAGGCTAATAAATAAATAAAAATGCTGCATTACAGATGAGCGGCAAAATCTTGTGGCAGAAATATTTGGACATTTTAATGTGGCTATATTTTCAGGACTACAAACCACTGACAACTTTAGAGTAGCACATTGTTCCAGGAAGTAAAGTAACAGGATGAGCTATTAATATGGAACCACAAACTGGAACTAAAATGGAACTACAAAGCTAAAACCAAGAGAGAAAGTTCTACTGAATCACTTTGTAGCATATTTGTAAGATTAACAATATTCTATATTGTTACTCAATATAATTGGATTTTGACCAATAAGGTAAACGGCTAGTTTTTTCCTCAGAAGATAAGTACGACTCAAAAAGAGCAGGTAGGCTGGAAATTGTAGTTGCGAGTTGTTTATATTTGCAATGTGAATAATATATATACATATTTGCAATAGCATTGGGAACATCCAAATGGCCAATAACAAAACATAAGGGAAAAAAATAAAAAACCCAACAACAAAACAACAAAGGAAACTAAATCAATCAATTGTTTCCAAAGTTCCACAATTAAGAGGCCACACCTGTTAGTCCATTCATCCCAAATTGGGATTAATTAGGGCTCTCAACAAGATAATTATACTTTGCTTGGTTCAAGTCCTGGGTTAACAAAAAGTCAGATCAAAATAGGAACAGAATCATTCGTTGGCTGCAAGATTTCTCCTACCAGCCTGGTAGGAAACAGAAGTCTTCAATCACCCAAAAAGTGAATTCTTTCCTTGGCTCTATGCCTGGTCTTCTAGCTCACCATCAACCTGGCCTGAATAACAAAACAGGACCATTTCCTTTATATATACAGTACAGACCAAAAGTTTTGGACACACTTGTGTGTCCAAAACTTTTGGTCTAAACTTAATGTTTGGTCTAAACTTAATGTTTATAATCTAAACTTAATGTTTAGGTTATATATAATCTAAACATTCCTAGTGTATACACAATTCAATAAATAGCACTCTTTATACTATAAATAATTCTAAACAATCATGTTTAGTCAATTGCAATAAATCTAAAATTCAGTAGAAATTACATTCATGAAATATTCAATAAATATACACCATATAATCAATAAACATGAAATGTAAAAATCTAATTTAAACCAGTGCTTAATAAATATTTAAGCCACCTTTCTGCTTATCAAAAGGAGTGTATAATCAATAATTTAGCGGCTACACAATAGCAGTGATTGTAAGCCAACGCTAAGTCACTGATGAAAACACTCACCAGTCCCTCAGTTTTATCTCACACTACTGGGTTTTTTTCATCTCCCTTCTGGCTCACACCAGTTGGCTCCTATGGTTTAGCACATTAAGTGAGCATCGTACAGATTTACGGGAAATGAATAACCACGCTTAACTGACCTGGAGCTCTGCTCCTGCCAACGTGTTCTAACCTTCATGCCTCCCCACTCCAGCTAATATACCTAGCAGGTAACACTGCGGCGGTACACGTGACCCCAAAACTCAATCGCAATTGGCTAATTAATAGTCTTGCGAGAATCGCTAATCATTCTATTAAAAGCATTGCGAGGTTTGAGAGAGATATAAAAGGTTAAAAGACTGGAAAATCGAAGAAGGAGGAAATAAAGGTTAAAATTTATACCTGGGTTACAACTTTCTGAAGGGCCAACCGTACTGGTAGGAGTCCAATAAAAGAACTGACCCTGTTTGAGGTCAGCGTAGTTTGTTGTAACACATTTTGTGTCATTGGTTAGTGCTTTAGCATTAGCTTCGGGAAAATAGCATGTTGGTGTAGTTCTTTAGCATTAGCTAATGTTTATGATTATTGTTTCACGGTTACAGAAACTAATTTATTTAATTAGCGACGCCCATTTACTTCATTCATACGTTGGTGACCCTTTGTGAATTACCGTATTTTCCGCACTATAAGGCGCACCTAAAAACCTTAAATTTTCTCAAAAGACGAGAGGGTGCCTTATAATCCGGTGCGCCTTATATATGGACCAATATTGAGCCACAACAGGTCTCGCAACTACAGTAAGCAGCCGCCGACTTCATTTTCTCCTGTAGAAGAAGAAGCGCGCGGTGCATGCTGGGATATATGACTGCGCGAAGCGTGTCGTTTCATTTCCATTTGTGTGTTTGTGTAAAGACCCCAAAATGGCTCCTATTAAGAGACACGCTTACGACGCAGAGTTTAGGCTCAAGGCGATCAGTCACACAGTAGAACACGGGAATAGAGCAGCAGCGAGAAAATTTAACATGAACGAATCAATGGTGCAGAAGTGGAGGAAGCAACAGCCGTTTATTCATTTTGGGAATGAATGGAGTTTTCAGAACGCTGGTTTGTAATCTATTAATAAAATTTGACTGACCTATCCGACTGTTTTGTTGAAATTCCCTTTAACGCAGCTTCATCTAATGGATGCATAACGTAACCCCAGCCTCTACTGTAGCATAGATTCTATGCGCCTTATAATGTGGTGCGCCTTATAGTGCGGAAAATACGGTAGCTGTCAGCTGAAAGCTAATTTATTGAAAGTAAACAGCTTCTAGTCATGAAGAGTATTAGAAAAGCTTGGAGACCTGTCAGTGTTTCAAGCACTATGAGTTTAAATTATCGTGAGGTGGTTTAGGTCTAATTGATGGGCTATAAAAATATTTATCATTACAAAGGCATCAAGGAAGTTTCTCATGATGGATAAAAGAAAAAAAACACCTTTGTAGCACAACCTTATTGTTGAAAACCCAATGACAGAATTGGTTATAGATGTATTCTGAACTTGTGAATGTTAAAGTGAGCGCCGTTGGGTTTATTGAACCAGCCACCACTGAGCGCTTCTCAAAGGATTTCTGACAAAAGAGACAGAAAGCTAAATGATTGGAAGAATTGTCCAAGAGCCAAGGACCACTTACAGAGAGCTTCATGAGGATCTGAAGTTACAGCTCCAGTTTTTTTCTCTTTCCTTTTTCCCCCTCAATGCTTTCGACCCCATGACCTCTCTACAAACTCACAGTTAAGGAATTATCAGCTGAAAAAAAAAAATATGGCAAGCCTATATAGTTGGTTCAGACAGGACCAAAAGTAACCAAATCAGTATCATATATCTTTCATTACTGGGGGAAAAAAATCTCCAAGTATGTAATAAGTTTCAGTTACTGGATCCCATATTTACCCCCTGTGTCATTCCAACTCAATTTGCCACAGATTGTTCAGGTTGTGTGAATGTAAATATTCCCTGTTAATGATCTTGTGACACCGAGCCCTAAGTACTTAAAACCAGAGGAGCTCAACTTGAACGGAGAGCTTTAATGCAGTGTGTTGATAGGATAGCATTCACTTTTAGCAATATTTACTCTATAGCCTGAAAAAAATCAAAATCTCTGAAAACCAGATAAAATTAACAAAATGGAAAGAGTGGGATTTGAGACATAAAGCAATAAATCTTTAGCATAAAGCAATAGTTTGAATTCTGTGCCTAATCGGGAAATTCCAGTAAAAGTGTTGGAGGACCTTAGAAAGATTGATAAAGGCTCTATGGCCAGTGCAAACAACATGTTCTTGTTATAATGAGAACTTTCTCATTAAACAAAGTTTCTCATTTTGATGTTCATATTGTATTAACTTTGTCCAGCTTATGAGGCGAGTTTTAAATCTTATTTAACAAGACGAAATCATTCTCGTTGAAGCAAATAACTTTAGCTGTAACAATATAAAAAATATGCTGTTCTGTAAACAACTCTATTCTTTACTGTTATGACCTTTCTTAAAAGATAAGATATTTTGGTTTTAATGAGATGTAGGTCTCGATATAATGAGAACGTTATATTGAGATGCCGCTCCTGAGTTTATTTCCAAGTTCTGTCAGATAAACCCTTCCAATATTTTTGGAAAACTGCTGATGAACTCAGATTTTCATTCAGAATGCTTTCTTAAAGTAAAGGTTCCCTGTTGAGCCTATTATTTGAAGAATTAAGACAGTTCTGAAGACATAAAGTAGTCTAACCCAGTACTAGCAAGGTGTAGGTAATAAAGTGGTTGGTGAGGGTGAATATGTGGATATTAGGGATGCTCTGATCAGGTTTTTTGCTGAAGATTCCAATCATCCATGAGGGTTGATCACCGATCACCTGGACTGGCTGTTCATTTTTCACTTTAGGTTTAAAGGCTAGTGATCTGGCAAAATGGACAAATGATCTGGCAATGAATTCACCTAATTTAAGACATAAAACATGCAAAATACTTGCAGGTACAATGCAGCAGCTATTCAGTCAAAAGGACAACTGAAAACCTTCAGTCAGTAAAATAATATTTAACAGTAAGGCTCTCAGCCTAAATTATACATAAAACAAATACATCTCATAACACTGCCTATATCAAATAATATCAAGTAAAAAGGAAACATTCAAAGTCAAATGCAGGTTGCAACAAAATAAACAATCCTGAGTTACTGAATCAAAACGTCCTGAGAGCATGGCTAGCTGATGAATGCTGGTTCTGATTGGTTAGCTGATGAATGCTGGTTCTGATTGGTTAGCTGATGAATGCTGGTTCTGATTGGCCGTTTCTGACTGAGCAGAAAATGCTGCTGAATGCCAGGAGGAGGCAGAGGATATCGATTATTTTTCAGGCATTACCTGTCTTATTGTCTTATGTCAGGAGGACAGCGAAAGTTTTAATACATATGTAAAAAAAAAATCTTTTTTTAAGTTACATTCTGCAGCTTTAAGCAGACATTCGGTGTGAGATCTGACTGTCAGGTGGAGGTTGAGCGACGCTACGTCTGTGAAATATTACTACAGCAGCGCAGCGCGGCGGTCCAACAGCGAGAGCAGAACCAGCGTCTTTCCCACCGCTAGCCCGAAGACTTAAATTGTTTTTTTGGTTTATTTGTTTAGCTTTCTGACCGTCAAACTCATCCGAGTGGGTGTTGGTAGTTGTGCGCTGCTTTACCTGCTATCTGGCTGCTCTGGATGTCTTTTTTTTCCCTGAGGGAGCCTTGATATAGTCATACTCCGTTTGGTGCTTGTTCTTTAATTGTCATATTAGGTTTGTTGTGTTTATGCATTTTGACGTGGTATGAGGCATTTCTCCGTCGCAACACGCAAACTTCCCCTTTCACCCTCAGAGCGTTAAAGTTCCTCACCACTTTGCTTTGGATATGTTGCCACGCGCTTGCGCAGTGTGAAGGAAAGAGATGAGCTGCACATGTGAGATAAATGTGATCGGTTTCGGTGATCGGCAATAAGAGACAGTGATTTGCGATCACTGATCAAACACTTTTTCACGGATATCGGTCGATTATGATCGGTGGCCGATTGATCGCCACAGTGGATATAGCTGTTTATGTGTTAATATTTTTCTCTGCTGTGTATCTGGTACTGTACATTTAATTTATCATAGCTGTGAGGTGGTGAAGAATCATGTCTTACACGCTGGAATGTGTAAAAAGATTGTAAAACTTATTAAAAACATGCTTGACAATAAAAAGGTCAACGAAAGACAATCATTTCAACGTAGTTTGTTTCCAGAGTTCAGAAAAATCACTGAATGTCTTAAAGCAACGGACTGCTATAAATACTAATTTCATTATTTTGTTCTTAGAGGCTACAATTAAAAACCTGTAACAGTGGGATTCACATAACCAAGAAATAAAACAACAAAAGATCTTTGAAACTTTAATTATGAAAGCCACCGAGTTAAAAAAATAAATAAATCTTTCCATCTCTTCGCTCTGTTTCTGTTAGCCTTAATGAATAGTTTCTGTGCGGAGTGTTGTGTTCGGGTAAACGAAGGAGTCACTTCAGGTTCACGTTCCATCTCACACAAAAGTGTTTGGAAGCACTTGAAGTAATACCCAGCTCTTTGCTAAATTGCAGAGAAGGATGGAGAGCGCTCTCACAGGAGGCTGGTCAACTCAGGATTTAATCAGGTAAAGAATCCACCTGTGAGCGTCCACACTTTTCAGACACACAGTCTGCTGAAAGCAACAAACAGCAAACATGGTGTGATGAGACAAAATGTCTACTAGCAAAACACTGATGTGTAAAACTAGCACTACAATGTGTGCACAATTATGCGAGTCTGTGGCTTGGGAGATGGAAAATATGAATAAAAATTATGATATAATCAAAACTGAACCTTGCCTAATAATCATGCACACGGTGTACATTAGCTTGGTAATAACCAACCTGTTGTTCTACGCTTCACTTCGTTCAAAGGTTGTAGACCTTCGGCTATTGAGAAACGATTGTTTCCTTTAGGCGCTGAGTCTGTTGAAGTTTGGTCTGATTTTACCCGATCACTAACGTCTAGCTGTGATGTATGTAACATATGTGCTTTGTAAGCAACCATCATCTATGAAGAGAGGCAAACAACATCCTTGCCTGCAATAAAATCTATTCCTCTTACTTCGACTTTAATTGTTCAGTATTTTGAACCATAAATGGTTCAAAACCTTGAACCATTTATTCAATTTGAACCTTGAATAAAGGTCAACTTCGTTCACCTTTATTCTTCATTCCAGTCTTCAAATCTAGACAGACCACAATTCTATATATACAGTATATATAAAATTCCCTTCTCACCCACCGCGCGTGGTTCTTATCCTCTGAGCTCGGGTCCTCTACCAGAGGCCTGGGAGCTTGAGGGTTCTGCGCAGTATCTTGGCTGTGTCAAGGACTGCACATTTCTGGACTGAGATGTCTGATGTTGTTCCTGGGATCTGTTGTAGCCATTGGTCCAGTTTGGGGGTGACTGCCCCGAGGGCCCCGATGACCACAGGCACCACTGTGGTCTTCACCTTCCAGGCCCTCTCCAGTTCCTCCCTGAGGCCCTGGTATTTCTCTAGTTTCTCGTGCTCCTTTTTCCTGATGTTGCAGTCGCTTGGTATTGCTACATCTACCACAACGGCTTTCCTCTGTTGTTTATCCACTACGACAATGTCTGGTTGGTTCGCCATTACCATTTTGTCTGTCTGGATCTGGAAGTCCCACAGGATCTTAGCTCTGGCGTTCTCCGCCACCTTTGGGGGTGTTTCCCACTTTGATCTCGGGGTTTCCAGTCCATATTCTGCACAGATGTTTCTGTACACTATGCCTGCAACTTGGTTATGTCGTTCCATGTACGCTTTCCCTGCCAGTATCTTGCACCCTGCTGTTATGTGCTGGACTGTCTCAGGGTCCTCCTTGCACAACCCACACCTTGGGTCTTGTCTGGTGTGGTATATCTGGGCCTCTATTGCTCTGGTGTTTAGGGCCTGTTCCTGGGCGGCCAGGATAAGGGCCTCTGTGCTGTCCTTGAGTCCAGCTTTTTCCAGCCATTGGTAGGATTTACTAATATCAGCCACTTGGGTTATTTGCTGGTGGTACATCCCATGTAGGGGCTTGTCCTCCCATGATGGTATCTCTGGCACCTCAACCTCCGTTCCCTGTTGTCTGAGACATTCACTGAGCACATTGTCTGTTGAGGCTTTGTCCCCGATGTATTTATGGATCTTAGTTGTTTCGTCCTGGACTGTGGTTCTCACACTCACTAGTCCTCTGCCTCCTTCCTTGCGGCTCGTGTACAGTCTCAGGGTGCTGGATTTGGGATGGAACCCTCCATGCATTGTTAGTAGTTTTCTAGTCTTAATATCCGTGGCTTTTATCTCCTCCTATGGCCAGCTAATTATTCCAGCAGGGTATCTGATTACTGGCAGGGCATAGCTGTTTATCGCACGGATTTTGTTCTTGCCATTGAGCTGGCTTCTCAGGACTTGCCTTATTCGTTGGAGGTATTTAGCTGTGGCTCCTTTCCTTGTGACCTCATCGAGGTTGCCATTTGCTTGTGGTATACCTAGGTACTTGTAACTGTCCTCTATGTCTGCTATTGTTCCTTCTGGGAGTGAGACCCCTTCTGTGCGGATGACCTTCCCCCTCTTTGTGATCAGCCGACCACACTTCTCTAGTCCGAATGACATCCCAATGTTCCTGCTGTAGATCCTGGTGGTGTGGATCAGTGAGTCAATGTCTCGCTCACTCTTGACAAACAGCTTGATGTCATCCATGTAGAGAAGGTGACTGATGTTGGCCCCATTTTTGAGTCGGTATCCGTAGCCAGTCTTGTTGATAATTTGGCTGAGGGGGTTCAGGCCTATGCAGAACAGTAGCGGGGACAGAGCATCTCCTTGGTATATGCCACATTTGATGGACACTTGTGCAAATGGTTTGCAGTTGGCTTCAAGGGTGGTTTTCCACAGCTTCATCGAGTTTGCAATAAAGGCTCTCAGAGTCCTGTTGATGTTATACATCTCTAAGCATTCAATGATCCAAGTATATGTATGTATATATATGTGTGTGTGTGTTTCTTAGTAACACGTCACGAATATAAAATATTATAGTTTCTTGATTGTGTTATAAAGTGCCACTATGTGGCTTTATAGTGGATTTAATCAGGTAAAGAAGAGTATCGCCCATTTAAAAGCGACTGCTTACCAAAGCTCTCCCTCTGATCTGACTGAACCAACATTTTACATCCTAATTCACAATTTTCTCTGACCCTAAATAACAGCAAAATGCATCAGATGCAGTGGATGCATTGAGACAAAGTGCAATAAAAATAAATTAATGCAATATTCAAAATGTCCAGTTAAAACACTGTACTGGTTTTTCGGGAAAGCGTCTCATCTTCAGTGTTTACTGGCGCACACAGATTTCCTTACATTTCCCTGCCTGACTTCAGGCGGCGTGAATGCCTCGTTAAAACCGGCAGCGACTTCTTACGCCCCTTCAGTTCTTCAGAACGGCTTTCATCCACAGGAGCCCCAAGGTTGTTAATATTGGCTTCCCAGTTGTGGAGCAGCTGCTGGCAGAATGTGGGGGAGGCTTCCTGCGGCGGAGGACACAAACCGAGAGGCTGCCTTCGCTCGCCGACCGCACGCTCATCCAGACGGTCCAATACACAACCCCGGACGGGGACTTGTGTGTTTGTGGCACGCTAATGCGCCCGGCTGTTGCACGTTTGCCTGCATGTGCGCTCAGGTCAAACTGTGTGTGTGTGTGCGTGTGTGAGGCAGAGATTGTAGAACCGGGAGTCCAGGTGGAGCTATAACTCTGGAAACTAGGCTCTCAAAAGAACAATAATCGTTTATAAACGCTACATGTGCCCGACTGTGAGAGAGTGTGCGTGTGTGTGTGTGTGTGTGTGTGTGTGTGGGTGTGTGTGCACCATTCCCGTCCATGGATCTGATTTATGAACTGTACCGTATTGTGTGTGCGTCTGCAGTTGGCTTCAACATCATCATTTATCCAGCACCATTCTTTGTGTCTCTGGCATTGGTATTTAAACCATTTTGGCTGGGTGTGCTGGTGTGTGTGCGTGGGTGTGTGTGTGTGTGTCCAGATTATGTAGCATCTGCCTTCCTCCAAAGGCCACTCTGCAGGAGCTGTTCCGTTTGAAATGAAGACAAGCGGTTTGCACTCTTGTGAACTTTATAAAACAATCCCCCTCCCCTCCGCCGTCACACAGTGGGAAAATGTCACATCCTTGAGAAGGTGGCTTTGCAATAAATCATATTTTCTTATCAAAAGATTTAAAAGCAGAGTAGATCTGAAGATAGAATAAAGAATTAAACACCTGCTGCTAAACACTGGATGATATTGATAGTAGTGGCGATAAAGTTTATACAGTGGCACGTCGTGCCACAAGGACACTACGTGAAAATTAATATCAAGTCAAAGGGAAAAGGGTTAGAAGAGCAGCAGTGATTTTAAAATGAAAACAAAACAAAAAAACACCAAAGAGACAATAAAATATACAGGTGCACTGATACGTTAGTCGGCATATAAATCGGCCCCAATTTCATTTACTTTGGTATGAATGAAGTATCTGAAAGTGCTATATTTTTATTAACTGAACTAAATAAAGATGAAAATTAATGAGGGAAAGCTATAACTAACTGCAACTATATTGTGAGTTTATACACTAAAATACTGAAATCATAGATATAATTGTATTTGTGTTTATGAATCTATTTACTAGCATTTCAAACTTATGTGAAATTGATTTTTTTTTTCTTCCCCCACACAAGAAGTTTATGTCAGCTGTCAGCAAATTGTGGCGCTTATTTTCCTCCTGGGGGCACTAGAAACTCTTTTTTTTAAACTCCTGCTCTTTCTGAAATCCCGCCTTCAGGAAGTCATCACAACATGGCTCCTCTATTGACCTTTAAAAACGTGTTTCCCGCCCTTTCACACGTTTCCTATAATGAGCTCAACAGATGTGCAGCTCCACCAGGTATTTCCTATTTGTAGCTCTGAGGCAGAGCTGCGTCTTAAAGGCGGAGCTAGGTCCACCCAGGTGTTTAGCTCAGCAGAATGGAGTTTAAAAGATTTTTCAAACATGGATGAAAGAGTCAAAGCAACATCCCAGGTGTGTTTTCGATGAGGGACATAACACTTTGACACGATGAAAAGGTGAACAAAATAGAATTTACGTAATACTGCCTCTTTAATGAAAGGGATCATTTGTTTTAAACATAACTGTATGATGGTGGATGGGATGAGAGACTATATTAAACAGGCCTTTAACTCATTAAATAAGTTCTTTACGACCCTTTAAGATTTGTATTGAGGACCCCTGATTTAAGGTCTCCCTTACCAACAGAAGTTGAGGAACTGCACGAGATAACAGAAACCCCACAGCGTTTTACTATAGGTAGGCCGGTTTTATTTTTATAGGCTTCATTTCATTGCCTATAAACAAACTGAAGCACTCCTCCACATGCTCCACATTCATACTGGTCAGCCCGAAGCTCTTCTTTTTTCTATTCAATCAGTACTACAAGTTTCTCTTATTTTCTTCTGGGCGCGCTAACAGTTTTATCACCTGGTTTACAACATTATCGCAAGAAAACAGGCCTTCATGATTTCTGTGTTTAGCTTGCAGTCTTTTGGCATTTTATTTCTTTTGTATCAGGTCTGCTCTTCACTCTGTCATTGTATGAAGAATGTCAAATAAACAAGAGCCAGATCGTTTTTAGTCAAGCAAATCTTACAATTTAATATGACCATAAGATAATCTGAAATATTTACAAGGAATCCTGCTTATATATATTTATGAGAAATAAACAATTTGTTAAATATAGCTGTACGTTGGGGGGAAAATGTTAATATGATGTTAATAAATAATAAAATAATACAATGTTAATAAAAAGGCAGTGGGTTCATTAGACTGCAGCCAGCCTCCCATCACCTGAATGCAATAGGAAATGCAACCCCAGGTCAAACAGATGTGCACTGTGGATGGCAGCAAATTAGTCAAGGAAACCATTCAGGCTGAACTCAGAGGTCAAGGTACATAACTTTTCTGATTGCACCATCCGTCACATTTTGAATCCTGATGGAAGAAGACCCAGGAAGGTTTCACTGTTGCTGGATAAACACAGACTGGAATTCATCAAAATGCATGTGGACATGGCCGAAAGTTTCTGGAAAAAGTTCCGTCGGAGAAACAAACTGTGGATTGTGGTCAGTCACTTACAGACTGTTTGACCTTACGGTGGACTATGACGGTTGCAGGAGGAAGCCTCCATCAGCAATTTTCTGATTTACAACATTTAAACAAAAATGAAGTAGCATCAGATTTTAATGGTTGTAGGATTTCTCTTTTGTCTTTGGTAGAAGACCACTGCTAGTGCTAGACTTGCACGTTTGTTGTATTTACCCAGAATGCTCTGCGTTGCTGCCCACTTCCTGTTTTTGGAACGGACTCCTGTCCGCTTGGCATTCGCACTCGAACTGCACCAGAGTTCACTTCAACCGAACCGAGACCGAAGTTTGTACATGCACCAGAGATCAAATCTTTGGTCCTTGTCAGAGTTGAATTATGCATTCACACCTCCCTAATCAAACCAGACTAAATGCGTAAACAAACTAGAGTTCAATTAAAGCGGACTGGTGTGAATGCACACTTAGTGTCAGTTAATGTGTGCCTGGTTTCTACAGTAAGAAACTCCACATGGTTTAAATGGAGTTAACTGGCTAGCTTCAGGAGGAGGCATATAGTACAAAACTAAACTCAATTTCAAATTAAGTACTACTTCTCATTGATTTTCCATGAGCGATCCACTTTTGCTCTGTGTACATTTATATCAATTTAATCCACCATCCTCCCATGTCTTCAAGTCTCATTGTGAGCTTTCCTTTACTTTCTTAAGGTCTTTCCATTACCAACTAATCTTCTCAGTCTAAACACCAACATGGCTCATTTTCAAATCTAAAAACGAGCAACAAATCCAGGGTCAAGAGGCTTCTGAATGTTGGGCTCCATCTTTCTTATTCGTTTTATTATCTTGAAAAGTGTGTGGAGATTAATCTGCACAATTTCAAAGTTTCTCTGCTGTTATTTGTTCAGTATCTGTAGACATCTAGGTCATGCAGGACATCCTGAAATGCGAAAAAAGCAGCACAGGGTTCTGTCTCTGGGTAATGAGGGGAGGCACAAGACAGGGACATTATTAGATAGAAGATGAAAGCAGCACTGCTGATTTAATAAACATCCATATCATAAATAAACACAAAGAGAGATTAGGCTGAATGCAAACAGATCAAAACCAACAGCAGCAGGTACATCACTGCAGTGCAAAGTAGAAAACAAAAGTGGAGCAGGAGTTACTTCCTGAGAGCCTGAAGGCAACAACAAATCACCTCCATCAGAGTGCTTCTACTGAGGGTGTGTGCGTGTGTTGGTTTGTGTGACTAAGAAAAAGGAGTGAGTTGCACAGAAAGCAGGTTTATCGAGTTCAGACTACAAGAACATATTTATCATCCCGCTGCCCAGACCAGAAATTAAAAAGGTTGAGGTGGCAGAATAGAAACGCTCATTAACCACAGGAACCTCTTCTGCTTCTTGGCCAATTAAAATGGTTCCAGTCCGAGCTGGCCCAACATTGAAAGGGGCCCAGAGCAGAACTTAGTTTGGGCCCCCTCTTCCTGTTTGGAACATCAACCACTACTAATGGTCTTTACAGGACAGAGTTGGAGGAATCTGGAAGAGGAGGGACGATTTTGATTGCCTGGGTGTAAACGCCATGATTTGCTAACTCAACAATCAATGGAAATTATTGCTTGCATTTTCTAAAGTAAACTTGCTAATGCATTACATTAAATATCTGCTGTTGTTGTATCAACCTTGCAGACCTCTCAGATCTTGAGCTGGTCTGTTCTGCATCCCCAGAACCAAACCGAATTCAGCTTCTATGCACCACGAATCTGGAACAGAGTTCTGGAAAACTGCCGAAACACTGAATTCCTTTAAATTAAGACTAAAAACACACCTGTTTAGAGCTGCTTAATAAACAATATAAATAAAACATTAATCAACATATTGATGTGATGGCACTTGACAAATGTAAGGCTTCAATTGTTGACAGTGTGTTTATATGACTTTGTATTTTTTGTGCTTTTATGATGTAAACCACTTTGACTGGCTCTGGTTCCAGTTGGCTGGTCTTCCAAACCTGAGATACTACACACATGGCAATTATAAAAACCTTAGGTATGACAGGTTTGGTTGTGTAGTAGTATGTGATGTCAACCCATCCTGTGTGCAGGAGCAACGCAACACACATGAACCGATTTTACTCAACATTCATATGTTGGATGGGAAATTTTGTAAAACCTCTGGAGAACCAATGGGAGTTCAGAGTAAACAAACATGGCAGACTAGGAAGAAGCAATGGAGACAGTTTGTGGCCCATGTCTGACAGAGAAAAAAATGATTCTAAGATAACATCTGTGACGTCCGTCTGACTTTTTGGTGCGCCATAACAGTTATTTTGTGTTCTTTGTTTAAAATTTCCCTCAGTATTTCTGTCAACTAGCTTTCTGATTGGCTATGTATCATATTCAACAGGCCATGTTGTCATTTCTCCTCAGGGGAAGACCACACATTCTACAATATCATGCCAAGACAATCAAACATGTGGAATATCCCACTCCAAAGCACTCCAGACGTCTTTCCTAGTGGACCAGATGTCTTCACGCACCGCACATGGCAGAAATATCTCGTCTCTTTATGTTAAGAGCCATCATATTATTTGGAGCATTCTTAAGATTGTCAGAAGGGGAACCACCATAGAAACCAAACGCTGTTCCATGTTTGTCATACAGTAGGTCGCCTTTGGTTGAACTGGCGGTTGTTGCAAACAACCAAAAACCAAGGCGTCAGATTTTCTTTTGGTTGTTTCATAACAAGCAATTTTGCCGAAGCTGGCTGATACTCATACAGCCTGAACCTGTGTGGCAGCTTGAGTTCTAATCTAAAACATGCAGAAGTGGAGACGCATTCTTAAACACTTCCTGCTGTTGGATGTAGGGAATTATTTAAAAGTAACTCCAAATAAGAACTCTTATTTATTGGACTTCATTAACTTACTAAGACTACTGGTCAATACAGTATTGCTAGCCACAACCTTTTAATGTTGGTAAAGAGAAAATACTATGAGTCGATAACAGGTGTTGGCCTCATGAAGATGACAGACTTTAGCATTCCTTTTGTAACTTTTTTTAGATATTTGCAAATCTACACATTTATGTCTGAGTCTGCATGTACCTGTGGATTATAGAAAATCTATAATAATTTTAAAAGTCGTGCAACTCAAATTCTTGTTTTGTCACATCGCTGCAGGTGCATGTTCCATAGCTACTTCACCCTACAAGAGGAATGGCTCTAACAAACCCCAAAAAAAGATCCTAAAGAATGACAGGTCAAGAGCGCGCAACATAAATAGGTTCTGTCTGGGATTCAGCACTACTGAAGACAAATGAAAGCAACTAGGAGCTGTACTGGGCCAGGTTTGGTCACTTCTACAACTTCTTAATGACAAAACAAAGAAGCAGTTTAGCTGGGCAGCACTTCTGAACGGCAACAGCAATTAAAGCAGTGATGGTGAAATAACTACCTAAACCAGAGGGAATGTGTGTGAGCTCTCCAGGGTGGATGTTCAGTTTTTACTCTGATTGGTTGCACTTTCCTGCCAAACTTTTAAAAGACCCCAAAGTACCGTCTGTTAGCATGCTTGCTTCTTTCTCTGCTGGAATTTATATATATATATATATTAATATATATGTGTGTGTGGGGCGGGGTGGGCATGTGTGTGGTGTGTGTGAGTGTGTGTTTATGCTGCTCTCCAGTGCAGAGAGC
Source organism: Xiphophorus maculatus (assembly GCF_002775205.1). NCBI lineage: Eukaryota > Metazoa > Chordata > Actinopteri > Cyprinodontiformes > Poeciliidae > Xiphophorus > Xiphophorus maculatus. The sequence goes on along the minus strand of NC_036465.1, from coordinate 29,103,048 downwards.
AGCCAGCAATCCAGGCTAAAGATCCCTGGCTTTGAGGATCGATCTGTCCCTTTGCCTCCATCGGTCTGCCTTTAATACTTAATGAGAAAAGCTGTTTGATGAATGTGAGCCACCGTGCTCCCAGAGTGATCTATTAATGCTGCTTTACATTCTTCTATAGGGCTCACAGCAAACCACACACACACACCTTATCTCTCCCTTTGCATTATATGTGGAGTTATGTAAGTCGTCATCATTAAAGGCTGCTTGGTTGGATCTTATTCTGTCGCACTACCAGGACTACAGAAATGTCCAGCTGCTAGATCTTCAAGACTCCAGGTTATAGTAACTAACTGTGACTTTGTTGGAAATTTTTTCCCACTCAGAAAAGACAAACAAACCAAAAAATTACCTCTCTCTTTCTAATTAGTATGCCAACTTTGCGTTGGAAATGACTGTTTCAGTAAGGTGCACGACGTCTGGGATCGTTCCCGACTGTCTCACATCTGACTGGTCAGCCGACAGCAAAGGGGTGGGGGGCGCACGTCCATGTCATCAACTTTTCAGAAGATGTCAAGGCTGTCACGGCTCATATTATCATAATTGGTAGTTCCCACTCAGAGGAAAGAAGGGACAACGAGGCTAAGGGCGCAAGAGGAGACAGACAGCCCAGGGAGCTGGGGAGTGTTAGACAGGAGAGGACAGGCAGAGGGGGGAAGAAAGAAAGCCAAAAGGAGAACAGGAGCGAGGCTTTTTCCTCCGCACTGAGAAAGTGAGGAGAAAAAAAAAAGATTCTTAAGACAACACGAGAAGAGTTGGCCTGACATTTAGATTGTCAGTTTTCTAAAAGATTTATAAGGGGTCTCACATTAGAGAGGAGGACCACATCCCACTGCAGAGTGCCCCCAGCCCGTACATTCTGCCCTGAGGGGCAAATACCAGGTTAGACATATTTATATGGCAGCCCCCGTTCATACTGTAGGACTCACTGAGAATTCTGCAGTGATTACATTTCAGATTTGCTCTTGGAAAATGTCAGGTGACTTTTGACAGGATGTGTAGAAGAAATCAGAGCACTATGAGGAAACAATCTGCAGACATTTTATGGTTGGCACAAACAAAAACTGAATTAACCACTTAACACTAACAGCTAAGGGCAAAGATTTCTATCACTTGACATATTACAATTTACATTTACATATTTTATTTACGATACAGGTTTCCACAAGAATTAGAATCTTCATTTGCGAACATCAGCAGGAATGTCGTTCATTTTGTGCTTAAACAAATACTTTCAGTAACTCTTTTCTCCTTCATCACTCGTCACAAACAAGAATTTGGTTCACAATTTTCAGTGTATTATGGTTTTTGCAGTCAGAATTATGCATTACATACACCACACAAATATTACCAATCCTAGCCCACTAGCTTTAAAGCAAATGTTATTTTGCTTTAATAATGGTCATATGCTAGTAGAATTTCTGCCATTTCTGCCAGTTTAACAGAGATGAGGACTTGGGTCATGTGATTTGGAGTCAAATGAGCCTCGTGTCACAAACGTGATGACTCAATAAAATCCCAAGCGATTTGGACTTTCACACCAACGATTCAGGATTTCAGTTAAACTTGACTTGATAAGAAAAGAAAACTTGTGCACAACGATAGAACCGTTCAATCCAAGACGACATTTGCCCTCCTCCAGTCAAGGAACCGGGGAAATTTGCAAATGTGAAATATTGAGCTTAAATAAAGAGCTCTAAAGGTAGGCATGCGCACATAGAATAGCAACGCAACACAAGGAAGTGGAAATAAAATTAAACTTTTGTCACTGTCTTCGCTGTTGCATCCTGTGTGTTGGGTTTGGGAGCCAGAAGTTTTCGCCTGTTTGGTTCATCATTCCCTGTGTAGTGAGGCCATAAGACCAATTCTTAATTGCCAGCTTGGAGACAGTAGCTGTGTTTCGACTGACCATATAATTGCACAATTTGACATTTCAAAAATAAATTTGCTTAATGGAAAAATGGCAATTTTGAAGAAAAACGAACAAACAAAGAAAACATGTTTTTCAATGCGCTAGGCTGAGGTGGTATTTTGGTTGTATCAAAATTGGTTTATTTTGCAAAACTGCAATGGAAACACATTTCTGTCACATGATCAACAATTAGATGTTTCCATGGTGCAAACCATGAAGAAGAAGATGGCAAGATGTAGTTGGAGGATGATGGCACAGTTTGTTTTTAATGACTTATTCTTGTGTGATTTTAGTTGCATTTCCTATCCATTGGAAACACCTCAATCGTAAAATTGTGCTCATTGACAAAGTTTTGTGCGTATTTGTAAAGGAAGCACAGCTGGTGAGTGAGCATTGCCAGAGGTCTCATCAGCATCATGTCAATGTTGTGAGAATGTGTGGATGTTGTGTTGGGTGAAGGCCTGGCACATAGGGAGCAAACGTTTTATTGTCTCCTCTTCATCAATCTGCTGGGTCACCATCAGGAAATGCTTTGTTAATTTTTTGCCACAAATTCATTTCTATTTTGTTTCAGGTTGAATTAAAACGTTTTTAACTACTTATACATTTTTGAACATGCACATTTATAAGAAATGAGTTTCACAAGTGTTCCTTAAACATTTACTGAATCATTATTGATTTTTGAGCATTTTATTGCAACTTGTCATAATCCCCAGACTTAGCGAAGATGAAAAGAATATATTGTTAAATCTGTTTTCATAGTATACAAGTAGATCAAGGAGAAATGAAATTCAGTTGGTAACATATGACTAAAAGAAAACTCCAGCAGAGAGGCAGCAACATTTAGCCTTATTTAGACAAAGAATAAAGAGTCAACGCTAATAAAGCAGCTAATACATGGTTAGCCTCAGCTTAACATCTACGTTTGTCTTTTCATTGCTCTCTAATTCAATCATTAAGACTGGAAAGTCACATGTTCTAACTCTAAAGTAAATATTAAAAAGATTAGAAGCTGGCTTTAAAATCAAATACTTGGTTAATGCAGTCTGCTAAGCTTGTGATAAACTTTTAAATCACAGAGTTGCTATAGTTTACAATAACAAAACTCGTTATGCTACCTGCTAACATTATGTTATGATCTCTGTTTGTGGTTCCGACTCAAAGCACAGAGACTTTGGCCTGAATACATAATCAGAAGCAGAGCATCTAAGCTGCACCATAATCACATCCAACAAAACAAACTTCATTACAAAATTAACTTCTGTGCAGGAATGCAAATAATTTCATTTGTCATTCTAATGGTCTGATTTTACTCTATTTACACCTTAAAAGCAGGTTGGGACTGTTGCAGTTTTTTTTTTATTATGGAGATAAGTTTCAATTTGCTTAGAGATACTTTTTTTTCAGGTTTTGTTTCACTTTGCTGATTATTTTCCTCATTTACTGTTTAGTTTTGTTACTTACTGCAAAAAGCAACATTTTCACATGATTTTTATTCCGTAATGATTCCACAACATGTGGGAAGTTAAAGACACAATGTAATAATACATTGTCTGGTAGTTCATATACAGTATATTTTTCATTGGAATGTAATTACTGTTACTTTTAGGTACAAGAAACACAGACTGTTTCACAAGGCATAACTGGCTGTATGTCTAAAACGAACATATCACACGTATGTATTGAACTCGGGTTTATCCGGGTTGATTCTGACACGCAGGCGGCCCTGAAGGACCAGAGCGTTGGGCTTCAGTCGCGTCTTGGACTGATTGCTGCCGCTGGTTTTGATCTCCATGCAGGTTCTCTCCTCCGTCCTCCTCCTCCTCTCCTAGCAGAATGTTATCTGCTGTCACACAGACGTGATGGAGGACTCAGCAGGCCTTGAGTGCCTGCAGAAACAGAGCGCCAGCATATTCTCTGCATGCCAAAGGTTTTGCTTCAGGCCTTCGCATGGCACCTGCTAAACATTTGTTCCATGTGGCCTACATACGAACTAGAATGAAGGAGTCACAGGGAATTATGTAACAGTGTCTGATTGTTGGTGAAGTAGGCTGAAAAGCTCTCTATGGATAAGAGTTTGCAGTGGTTGTGCAGAAAAGAGAACGCTAGGAAACAGCAAGGTGTGGGAAACAGCAAGGTGTGGAAAACAGCGTGGAAGAGTTAAACTAGGAGTAGATACAAATCAAAAAGTATTTCGCACTAGAATCGAGAATCTAATTTATTTCTAATCAACCAATATCTACGACTGATTAAGTAAAAGCAAACACCAAAGGAAAAAAAAACAATTAATGAACTAAGCAAACGCATGAATGCAAATTCACACACTTTGGATTAAAGAGGGATTAATACCCAGTAAACAAGCACTCAGAGCTGCAATGTTTAAACTGATTAAAAGTCTGAGATCTACAAGCTCCTGATCGGGTTCACAAGAAAACATGACTCAGAACTCTGGTACTGAACTTCCCTTTATCCAATAAATATTCAAATTTAGTGAATAAAGGGAAAAGGAGACAAATCCTGCTGTCAGGAATGTTTTGATAAATAAGAAAGTGATGGAGCAGAAACTGTAATAAAATTCTTAGTGTATAGCTGTACTACCATCATGTAAAATTGATTTTATGAGCTTTACATCATGCTATAAAGTTATTCAATCATTAAAAACATCTGAGTGGACCTAGCCCCGCCTTCGAGGAGGAAGCTCCTCCTCAGAGCTGAATCTTCACTTGACAGCTGATTGGAAACATCTGATATCTTACAGTATTACAGGCTGATTATGACTTTAATCATTTCAAAATGCTGTAAATGTTCTCAGCTGGTATTATGTTTATTGGGACCATCTTTGTTGATCAGACCTCACTGAGTCTTTGATCGTTCATGGACATTGAGTTAGCATTAACTCAATGTTAATTGAGGTACAAGAAACACAGACTGTTTCATAGACAGTCAAAAGTTGCATTAATTCACTGGAAACAGACATGAATCAATGAAAACAATTTGAAATTCTGCTCATCGTTTATGTTTCACTCCAACATGGGGACCTGCTCACCAAATGCGTTTCCATCTCCCCTTTAGCACATTAACAGACTTGTTAATGTGCTAAAGACCATTAAGCAAACACCACGGTAAGAAAGGTCAACCTTTTTGCAAAGTTAAGGAAATTATTTCAAATATTACCGGTCCAGTCAACTGTTTGTAATATAATACTTCAAAAAGTGCATGTAAAATAATGGAAATGTGTGCTTAAACATCCTAGCAAGCTAAAATATGAGTCACAGACAGTAAACTGAAACTACAGACTAAATTTTACCTTCTTTCAAAATACAATATTTTAATGTTTCTGTCAAACTGAATCTTCCTGGTAGCAAACCAGGAAATGTGTAAAGGGAACAAAATATTCTGTTAGTGTGTGATGGGAGTTATCTCTAGTGAGTTTCATTTGATTTCACATGAATGGATTCTTAAGAGGCCTTAAGCAAAGACAGCAGGAGCCAGAGAGACGAGGGGGAACAGAGACATGGGACAGACAGAGGACAAATAGACACTTCGGTCCCACAGCAGATGGTTACAGAGCCCAACATGATGTCACAATGTTCCCAACAGCCGCTCACTCAGAGGAGTAATATGTGGAGTTACTGTTCCCACAGCGGTTAACTGTACAAATCAAATATGTGTCGGCCTCTATAGAGGCTCACCACACAGGGCGTCAGGGCCCGAGGGCGCTCAGATGTAGTTTATATTGTTTGCTTGTAATGTAAAACAAAACATATTTTAGCCTTACTTTCAACAACTGTTTTTTCATTGACAATATAGTAGAGTAATTTTTAATGGAAACACGGCAATTTTGAAAAAACTCACTTTTTTCAATAAAAACTTTTGGCACTAGGATGAGTTTGTTTTTTTTTGACCATACCAAAACGGATTTATTTTTGCTAAACTGCAATGGGAATGTAGTGGTATGGAAATATACATATTCCTATACAAATAGTTTCCAGGTGTGACGTTCCGGTTGGGTAAAGTGGGCGGGGTATATAAGCGGCCGCTGTGCCCAGTCAGACATGTGTCTTCCTCATCATCCACTGTGTGGCCCGCGTCTCTTGGGTTCCGGCGGAAGAAAAGGCAACATATCGCCAGTGTGGTGCATGCTGTTTTGATTCCCTGGTGGTAGGTTTCCTCTTTCCCTGCACTATTGCTGATCTTTGTTAGAAAATCTAAATTTAAGTATGATTGTAGGTGAAACGCTATTGTGCTGCTCTCCTCTGCTTCCTCGTTCAGCGAGTGTGTGTGTGCGTTTTTGCCTGGATTGACAGGTAAATAATTAACGCTCATTGGAAGCTCCAGTTTGTTGCAGTTCTGTCTAAAATGATTAACTTTCATAGGTTTCCCCATTTTCGAACCATTGCTGCTCTTTTGGATCCCGGATTTTGCACGTCATCAAACTCGGACTGTGGTGGCGCCTACACGCCTTAATTGAAGCGGTGTTTGGGGTGTGGCATCAGCGCGCCGAGCTCGCCTCCTGCCGTGGCGTGACCAGAGCCACACCGGATCTTAATCTTTAACTTGGATTTTCTATTTTTTTCTTTATTTAGTTTCCAGCCCTTTGGTTCCTTTAGATAATTGTTTATTTATTTGGGCTGATATTGTTTTTCTTTTTGTTGTATAAGGTTGTTGTGTTTGGTTAACTGTTTTTCTGTTGTTTGCAGTTGCTGAGGCCCGGTGGCGGTGCTGGTGTGGTGACGGTGTCTCCCTCTTTTTTGTGCCGTGATTCCTGAGTTTGGGTTGTCTCACTACGTCTGGTGCTTTTACGGTTTTTTTGTTTGCTGTGTTTGGTGGATGCCGTCCCTATAGTGGCCCCTTCTGCCGGTGACCTCAGCTCCTGTTTTTCCTTAGTTTTTTGTTGTTGTAAAGAACTGGTTTTAAAAAGAGTTTTTAAAGAATTTAATAAATAGCTGTTTGTATAATTGAAATTGCCTCAGATGTTTCAATTTATGCATAACCGAACCTGTGTGCTTTAAAAAAAAAGAGGTAATATTCTCTGGGTGAAACTCCCAGGGTGGCGCTGTGGAGCAACCTAATTGGGTTCAGAGATTTAAATTGCCCAATATTCCTGATTTTAACCTAGTCTCGCCACAGGAACATTCAGGAGTCACATGATCAACAACAGAATGTTGCCACTGGCGCGAACAACGAAGAAGAAGACGACAGGAAGTGGCGGGGGGATGATGTTTTTAATGCCAACTGTGACGTGAACAAACGTATTCACGAGTGATTTTAAATGGATTTCCTATTTAATGCGGAATAGTGGGGTTTTTTCAAAGTTAATAGATTATTGAGATCTGGATTAAACGGTTCTAACATGTGAGATATTTCAGAACCAGACACAACTTCTCATTCCTTCTCTGTTTCGCCATATTTCAGGATGTTTCAATTGGCTGATTCTGTTGTTAAATACTTTGAGAAAACTCACCGTCTCCATTAGGGTTTAGCAACATGTTACCAGCTGTAGCAAATTAATCACTGCAGAACTCCTCCAAAGGGATTCTCTGACCTATTTGCTTAGTTAAATCCAGGTGGCGACTTTTTTTTTTTTTTTTGGCTCAGCAAATGTGTTTCTGTCACAGTTTTACATTTGGTCCATTTTTGCACAAGAAAACAAGAGTTGTCAATGTTTTCTGGCTGGAATCTAACGGGGTGAATATATTGATTACAAACTGTTAATTGCAAAACTAAAAGTAAGTAAGTATTAAATGAATAAAATACACATCAAATTAAAAGAACAGCCTGAAAATAATTACAGATCAGAGTTAGAAAGCCAACATGATTAGAACAAACATCTGGAATGATCTCACTTAGGATGTATTTCAGTCACTTGGGATGTAAAGAGTTGAAAGGGTCATTATAACATCTTGTGTCTCAAAAATATACATAAATATAGAGTTATAAAAAATATATCTATCTCCCGACATATGTGTTCTAGTTTTTCTGTTTTTTTATCAGTTTTGTGCAGAAACAATCAAATTAACTGGTTTTCAATATCTAGTCTGACCACCTTTAGTTCTTCACACTGAAAAGTTTTTTTTTTTTGTATTTTTATCAGACATTTTTAGGACAATTTCTCCAAACTTCTTGATGAATACTCCAAAGCTTTTTGGACGGTAGCCACTATTCGTTCCTTTCTGTGTTGTAAATGATCCCAAGGCGCTTGAAGGAAGTTTAACGTTCAGACTCACTGGAGAGGACAATCCATGACTGATGGGCTTCCACAGTGGATTTTTCGATCCAGTTATGCTTTCACATCACTGGCAGCGGGTTAGGGAGCAGTCGCGCTGGAAAATGAAGCCGTTGCCAATCGGTGCTGCACGGTGTTTTCTGTCTGATTGTGCTTTTCTCCGAACTAATCCCATTGATTTTGACAAGATTTCAAGCACAACTGGATGAAATGCATTCATTAACAGTAAGTTGCTTCATTTCTGTGGAGAATCAGATTCCTTTGGCAAAAAAGAAAAGTTATAAAAAATTCATCTAACTATGGTTAGTTTCAAAACAGTCTTTAAAATGGTTGCATTAGTCAATAAATGACAGTTAAAGTGAATACTTTTCATGAGTTTCAGGTGGATCAGTCGGAAAGATCATCACTTTTATAAACAAATGCTGTTGAATTATTTGAGAAGAATGAAATTTGGTCACTCCAGTCTGCCTCAGTCCTCTTCATGACCTGCTTCAATCAGTTCTCAAGTACAAAAATACAAGAAATTATGTCTGAAAGATGAATCTCACTAAAACAGCAGCAATGAATACCGATGAAGAGACTCAGTGCTCTGATCAGTTAATATTCGCCTGTTGCACCATCATTTTTTTGGAAAAGAAGATTTCCTCCAAATAAATAAGCTCTGATAACATCATACAGCAAAACTAATGGAAAATAATGAGTTGAGACCAGAAGTTTGCATATACCAAAGTTCTGGTCTCAGACAGACATCGTTGTCTGAAGTTAAACCAGACCAGCGAAGGTTGGTTGGAATTACCAAAATAATTTCTCTTTGTACTGTTGTCTTTGGGATGTTGGGTCAACCTTGGTTTCCTTCCACAAGCTTCTCACAAGAGCTGCATTTCCATCAACAATAGAGTTGCTCAAATTGCAACACACCATTTCAAAAACTTGCAATATTCAAAAGAAAAGTTTTTTGGGGCTAGGAAGAGGTGGTTTTTCCAACCGTATCCAAATATATTTATGTCACAAAACTGCAATGGAAACACTTTTTCACAATACATGAGTCAGTGATCGACAGCAGGATGTTACTGCTGACGGAATCAGTGAAGAAGGCGACAGGTTTGATTTTGTTTCTTTCTAACAATGAGCAGCTGACTACCACAGCGTCACAGTTCATAAAAAGTTGCGCGTTATTCTGTTGTGTTGAATCCATAGCTAATTTGTAAAATTACCAACTACGATGCCAAATATGTAGCTGCGCCTACGTAGGCGTGGCATATTGATTAACTCAAATATGTCAGCCTATCAGAAGATTTCTAAACCATAACATCATCATATGGGTTATGATTTTAAATTCCTCACATATTCTTCCTCTTGTGACATTTGATATTGAGCAAATAGAAATAACTTTAGTAATTCTAACTGACCTAAAACATGAGATGTTATGAAAAAATGTGTTTGTCTCTTTTTATTGGGTGTATGTAAACTTATTGTTTCCACTGTGTACATCTAAAGTGAGTTTGATTGTATTCCACAGAAAATTGATTTAGTTTATTAAAGAGAAAAGATTAATGAAACTCCAGCGTCACCAAGGCTCACTGCCAACAGTAACATTATTGATATTTAGCAGCAGCGAATCATCTGGGGCCCGTAATCAAAAAAGACCAATAAGTGGATGAGATTGGAAAAAGATATAGATTGTCAAAAGTTTATATGATGTTTTCCAGGCTAGCAACTGGACAGGATGAAGTGAGCCCAGATAATTAAACATAGTCTGACTTGGGAGGAAAATATATGTTTTCCTCCTGATCCAAAAGCTGAATAAAACCAGATAAAGACTCTAAACTGTCTAGTTAAAGATGGTAAATGATGCCAAAAAAGGCTTGAAGGCAGAAGGTTGGTCGAAGCCGAGGGACTTTTCTGGAACACGCTAATTATATTTTCTGTTATTATGACAGATTGTCACGCTTGAATTGTTTATAAATGCTTGTTTTTAAAGAGATGAAATCTCTGTGCTGATTTTTTTGTTTTTGTCAAACATCATGAGGAACAAATTATTTAAATGACACTAAATTAAAAAAATGACATTTAATAACATTTCAGTGATTGTTTGTCTTTTTCTTTTTAGATGAATGATAGATAAACATTGTGATATTCCTTTAATTTCATAAAAATAAAAACATTTTTAGGAACGTAACACGTTGTAACAAAGGTGACCTTCCCTAATCACGCCTATTATGTCTAACAAATGTCAGGTTAGAAGCTGAGGACATGTTTTTGTTTGATTGTGAAAATGTCAGCCCCTAATTTATGACACTGCTCATCAATCAACACGCTGATGGGAGGTCAACAGTCACAAAGTTAGTTGTACGTGTTTTGTTTTTTAGTTTCTTTCTTCTCTGAAGGAACCCTTCTTAAAGAAAATTTTAAAAAACATGTTTTCATGTAAAATTGTTCCCAGCAGGACTTCTTTGGCTCACTTGTGTCCAAATTGCTCAGACAAAGGGACGTATTTCACTCTGAACGACCAGTACATCTACAAGCACTTGCCTTTTTGCTCGTATGCAAATGAGAACGAATGAGAGGCACATTTGAAACGTCCTGGAACACCCAGTCCATCATGAGCAGACCACACAGACGCAATACCGCCGCTGTTCTGCTGATTGATGGAGCATAAGCTGCGTCGCTGAATAATTCAATCCCTGGTAGTTGGTGGAAAACTGGATTTACCGAGCGTGTTGAACGTACTCTGTGGCTTCGGGATGAAGGGAAACATCCGGCGTGACGTTCAAGTCTCCCGGGTTTTCTACCGCCTCTGCAGAGTTTTTCTCCTTTCGGTATGGTTTGAAATCCCATTGTTTGGTAATAAAATATACTGTGCTGACTTGCACAAAAAGGAAGGCTTAGCTTTGAAAGAGATTATGTACTCTGACTATAATGAAGACTAATGAATCTGTCAGCTCAGAAACACATCATGGTGTAGCTCTGCTTTCCAACTGGCCCAGACTTCTTTCCACTGGAAGGCGAAGCCTCATCAGTCTTACTCCTTTACAGCTCGAAGCTACTTCATGATAATTAATGGACGGAGGCTTGACCAATGTCTGTCTGTTAACTGTAATGTGCCATTATAATTCTTCACAGTAAAAAAATGCGCCATTAAGCACGGAGAGCCGGGCCTGGACGCTGTCAGAGTCACTCAACGTCTGGTTCAGTTCGTTTGCTGTTGGGGGGCCGCTCCGCTCTTCAGGCTGAGATCGTAGATCAGGAAATGACATGCTGGTCGTCCTTTCTCACATAATGGGGAGTGTTAAATTAAAATGTATCATTTTAGGCAAAGAAGTAGAATTTTAGAGAAACGTCAACTACAGTCGTTACTGTCGATAAAAGATCTTGAAGTAGTGGGCTGGGGTTATTTTTCTAGAACCGGAAACCCGGCATAGATTTCAAAAGCTGATGTTTAAGTTTAATTTTCTCACATTTACTTTGAAGCTGTAATATGACTTTTATTATATATATACTGTATATATATATAGATATAGATAGAAATAGATATCTATATCTACTGTATATATATATATGTAGCAGCATAAATGGTACGCTGCCACTTTAAGATCAATTTCAGCTGCTGCATATAAGCAGGTACCTACCTGTCACAAGACTACTTGCATCACGACGTCAACTCATTTTGCTTAGTTTGTTTGCTGAGCTGTGCTGGGTAAGCATGGCTGTTTCTTTGTTTGTCAGCTTTTATCATAGCAATTAATGCAAGCTGGTCTGATCTGTTTAGCCTCCCTTGCTGTGCCTCCAACTCCTGGACCAATTTGTTCGGTTGTTTGCTGCCGGGAAGGTAAGCGCTAGCATGGCTAGGTAACATCCATCTCATGTAAACGAAGCCTTTATGTAGTATTCTGTTACAGCTGCGCTCCATAGGAGAACTTGTGGATCTGTTTATCTGGCCGTGTGGTAATTTACAGGTAAGCAGCTACCATAAGTCATAGTTTTTATCAGCAGTGGTATTAATAATCAACTTTATTTTTTAGCCTCCTGCCGAGTCCCTGACAACTATTCTATTTGGATGTACACTCGCTGCTGTTTTGCCTATGATGAATTGTTTGAAAAGATTTGTATGAACTTTCCCCCGCTGCCGGGAGCATTGATGGCACTACGACCGGGATAAAAAAAAGCAATGTTGTAGTGCTATTGTATCACTGTTTTACTCATATTGTTTCATTTTTTTTGTCTTTCTTTTATCTTAAACTTTAACATCTTACATTTGGGTTTCCTAATAAAGAAAATCCACCCCAGGTTGCCACATATATATATATATATATATATATATATATATATATATATATATATATATATATATATATATATATATATATATATATAGTTTTACATCATCACTTTTATGGCCTGTCTTTTTTTTTATTTCCGAAAGCGACTTTGTCGGTACATGAAGTCAGTTATTGGTGAAAACTTTTCTGGCTAATCTGATTGGCCCAAATTTTCAGCTGAAATTCAGTGACAGACAGTGTGGAAATTTGCCTAATGAAAGAAGGAAAAAAAGGGGGAATGTGATGTAGTTTTGAAAAAGAACAAAATGAGAATGAAGAATAAGAAGGTAAGAAATGGGAACTTTTTTTTTTTTTTAAAGAAAGATTTGACCCATGTTTTACAGTTTAAACAACAAAAGTCTCTGATATTGGCAAAATTTATATGTAAACTTTTGAATTTGAAGAACGATACAAAAAAAGTGTTCTGACTACGTTATCTAGCATTTAGCAAATAGAAAACATTTTGATAATACTACCTGACCTTAAACAAAAGGATTTTGGTCTGAATGACTTGACATGGTGAAGAAAAAAATATGTATGTGTCTTTTTATTTGGCGTATTTACATATCTGGTTTTAACTGTATTGTATTTTGTTACTTATTGTTTCTACAAACTCTTGAAGCATTCCAAAAGTAATGTTTCCAACGGAGAAGTCAGAAGTCAAACATTACAGAAAGCTCCGGTAAATGAGTTTGTGTAATTAACAATATAAAGATTCCCAAGCAGCAAACACTATTTAATAAGTACAGCACAATAATGTAAAATGAGTGTTATGAATATCCTTCCGTTTCTACCGTCTGTCCCATTTATTCTAAACATGACAGTCGCCTCCAAGATTCTGAAGATAAATCAGAGAGCGGAGCCGTGATGTCACTGCAGCTTCTGTGCTGTCCAGCTGCTGCCCATTGCTCAATTGGATTTAAAATGAAAAGCCTATTCGTTCTATTTACTTACTGTCCAGAGTTATTCTGTCTAATAGAGAGAACAGATAATAAGAACATCAATCTTTTGAGGAACATTACTGGGGAGCACTGAATTTGTTCTTATTAAATTAGCAAGAACTCCAAAAGAAGTTGTACTTTTCATTAAATGTCATGGCTAACTCTTAAGGTAAAGGTCTATCGTTCTGGATCGTCTCCTGTACGGCGTACTGTAGAGGTTGCTGGCTTCACACAAACTGGTTTGGTTTATTTTGCTTTCTCCAGTTTCCTTTCACCATCTAAAATTAGCATGTTTATCAAGCCAACTTTATTTGTTAACATTGTTAACTTAATCAATCTGTGTACCTTATCCATGAGTGTGACATTTGGGTTCATACGTATCAAATGGTCCATGACCTGATCTTGTGTCGATGGCCTGGCATTGTGTTCTAAGTCAAGCCTTCATCAACTTGAGATGCTCCAAAGTCCTGGGGTTCCTCAAGGTTGTGTGCCCGGCCCACTGTGGTTCAGCACTGCGAAAACAGGAATCTGAGTAAATACGTCTGTCCTGACACCACAGAAGTGTGACTCATGAAAGTGAATGATGAGTCGGCAAAACGGAGAGGAAGCCAAAACAGCTTAGAGGTCTGGGGTAAAGACCACAACATGCTGCTCAATAAAAAACAACCAAGGAGATGATTACTGAGAAACTTAGAAAATAGAATATAAAGCCTGAATTTCTTAGAGCTGTATTTTTCTATTTTTCTTTTTTTTTAGATGCAACTTTTCCTTTCAGTGACATTTTAACAGTTTGCTCAAAATTTACGGACAGTTTCAAGGAAGCGTAGCGGGTGAAGAGCAGGCAGCATCATATTGTGCAGCTGTTTTGTTGCAGGAAGGACTGGTGCATTTTATAAAACACATAACATGAGGACAGAAGTTTTTCAAAAGGATGTTTTATTGTGAAAGGCTTTTCCACATGATGTGGAAACCATGAGGCGAGATTTCAAAACATCCGACAGGAATGTAAAGGTTGAGCAGAAATGGACCATAAACAGCAATAACTTAGTGACAAAATAACCTCAGAATGATAAAGTCAGTGATTTGGAGCAGCCATCACAAAGCACTGACCTCTGACCTCAGGCTCACAGAAAAATGATCCAACATTGAGTTAAAACTTTTATAGAGGGTATGTAAATATCTAGCTATAACAATATTAATGATTAAACTAATAAAATGACAAAAAAAATACATAACATTTATTACAATAGTTGGAATGAAAGACGAATCTCCACAAACTGAGGTAGAAAATATTACATTACCCATTTTTTAAAATGTATTTTTCTTTGTTTTAACCAAACGTTAGAAATGTTACTAGAAGGAACAGAACATTGTTTAATGTATATAGTGACTTTAGATTTAGCTGAGCATTGTTGATGTTCCTCTTTGAAGCTGATTTTTCTTCATTCTTTTTCTCTGACATAGAAATACTTGATGCAAAACAAAGTTCTGCAAGATTTCTTTGAAGGTTTTTTTTTTTCTTGACTACATGCGTAGGCCTCAGTTGGGATCAATATAATCTGAAATTCTGTTTTGAGATGTTTCATTCTGTAGATCGAAGGTCTAATCTCTCATCTGGTTTCTTTCATCTTTCAGACTTTTTCTTTTTTTTTTGTTCACTGCTCTTTCCTCCTCCCTGCCCACTGGCTTCAGTTTACCTTCATAAAAGATGAATGGCTCTTCATGAAAGGCCCTGAATAAAAACCTGCTAGTACTTTTCACGTTTGACTCGTATCGTTTAACCCTCATACATGATTCATAAATGACGCGGCCAATGCTCAATGGAGTGAGCGAAGTGTGGAATGATCTTCGGCGCTCCAACGCCACAGTGACCTGGGAGACGTTGTACTAGTGTAACCTGATGGACAGAGATGTAGCATTACCAGAAAAATAAATAAATTGGGAATCCTTTACCTTTTTTAAAATGAGTCAGAGTGAAGCAAATTTCATGACATCTAGTTCCTAAAAGATATGAGATGGATGGAAAAAGGCAGCCATGTTGTAAATGAGATGGAAGTCTTTTTTCCTGTGAATTGAACACCTTGTTCCTCTCAGCGTAGTGTCTGAATATAAAGCAATGTGGTTCGGTGGCGCTGACACAAGGACAGTCTGGCTGTCTAAACTCAAACTTTGCCAGAGGATCCACAGAAAACTTAAGTGCAGATTTAACACTATTAAAAAATAGCTTCAACCTGCACTTTTTCAATTTATATAATGCATTATTTTCATTTAACTTTGTTTTGAATTTCTTTGATTTTCAGTTGGAGTGTTGATTGACTAACAATTATTATTATTACGAGTGTTTAAAGTGAATAAACCATAAGCTAACCTGACAACCGGTTGCCGGTTCGAACCAGCAACCCACCGGTTACAGGACGAACTCCCAACATCGTCACCACGACTCCCCTTGTAAATCAGATGCTCCTCTGATGCTCAGAATGCGTTTGGTGTGAACACACAGTTATACTTTTGTACTGCCCCTTTAAGTGAAATCAATTTCCAGAGCTAAAAAAAAAAAATAGACATGAGAACTGAATGGGGTTTCCTAATTTTTCTTAAACTCTTCATATGATGCTGGACAGCACTGATGCCTTGCAGCAGGACGGTCTTGGGTTTGAATCCAGGGGTCTTTCTGCATGAAGACTGCATGTTCTGTGCCTGACTGTTAGGTTGATTGGTCTCTCTAGATTGAACTTATCTATGAGTGTGCGTGTGTGCATGGTTGTGTGTCTTTGTGTGATGGACTGGCAGTCTGTCCAGGGTGGGCCCCGCCTCTCACCCAATGACAGCGTGAGACAGGCTCCGGCTCGCCCACGACCCTGCAAGACTGAATGGGCTTAGACAATGGATGGACATGCGATGTTTCAGAACTGTCATGCTGCATCACGTTTCTGACAGAAATCAGTGACAGAGGGGCATTAGTCAGAGATATTTATATAAAAAGACGTAATCTTGTTTCTGGCAGACTTAATTCTGCATCTTAGTCCTGAAATAGTTCATTAGACGCCTATAGAGAATGCAGAGATTCTGTCTCAATCAATGAAAATCTTCCTTACCATTCACAAGTATTCAGGTGAGAACAAACACATGGAGGTAACCAAAGGAAGAAAGGACAGATGGAAAACAACTACAGTTTTCTTAAGTTTTTTTTTTTTTTTGGAATATTTCTTTTCTTCAACATAAAGATTGTAATGTTGAGGTAACATCTTGTCTTTTCTGTTAGTCACTTCACCAACATTAAATGATGAAGGGACCCAAGAGACTTCATTTAATTTAATGTATTTGTTCAGAAAACTTCACTCCTAAAGTCTACCCCAACTTCTTTAACTCTGCTACGGCCGCGGTGAAATTACCGTAATAACCTGAAAATTGGCTGGAAAGCGCAACGTCTCCCTTTTCAGAAACCGTTGGATTTTTTTCAGACAAAGTGTGGCGGAATTACGGTATAGCAAATATGGCTGGATCGTCGCCGTTGCTTCAGACTGACCCACACAGTTTTAAAGGTGTGTCTTTTGCCACTTGGCTATGATAAACGTCTTAACGAAGCTACTCTCCAGGCCGTGCATTTGTGAGACTCAAGAGGAAATCCATCTTATTGTTTTGGTTTCTCCATTTATTATGTGGGGTGAAATGAAATTTTAAATATTTCCACAGCTCATTAACTCCTGTCTGATCTCAGAGGAAAATGAGAAATCAATGTTCATCTTGAGTCGTAATGCTTGCCGGAGCTTCATAATCACAATTCTAATCACCTCGTGTTGTTAAATTAATGGAGCTTGCAGAATCATATGTGCGCACTCGATATGTCTGCGCACACTTGTGTTTGTTCTTGTTCCAGTTATTCCAAAATCACCTAAATGATACGAATGTAGTGGAGGAATGGCACTGCTCGTTAATGTGCATATATGCCTATATGTCAAATCAATATATAGTGGCAGTAATTTCCTGGGTTTTTGTCAAAAGGTTAATGACTCCATGCGTCATTAAGCCACAATGAGGTTTTTCTGCAACATGCCTCGACTGTTACGCATGGCCCTCCATGTTGGGCTGTGTGCCGAGTGCTAAATTAGAGCTGTGTACTTTAAAAATTCAGATGGTTGATTTTTGGACTTTTCTGTTGTTATTTGCCATTAATTAGCATATTTAGTTACACTTTATTTGAAGGGGTGTGAACATGACAAACATGACTTAACACCGGTCATGAACATGAAGGAGTCTTCATGAATGTTCATGACTGCTGTCATGAAGTGTCATTTGGTAAATAATGACATTTTATTGCAATTTTGCTTTAAAACTTGTGTAATTAATGCAAAGTTGACACTTTTAATGCAGGTTTTAATCCAATTTTGCTTGTAGTGAAGTGTTACTGCACTGTAACCGTCAACAACACTTTGATGTCCAAGCAATGGCAAAGACAGAGGAGCACCAGATCAGTTGAAACACAGCTTTGATTTTCACAAGCTTGTTAGCGCTTGACCTAGCAGTCAGCACTGCTAACAAGTGTGATCCTGTTCACCTACATTACCAGAGCATGATAAGAGGACATGTGACCTAAACTGCTTACATTTAGCTCAGCAGTGCCTGACAGCAGGTCCATCATGCCCTGGTTGCAGTGGTGGTCACCGCTAACTAAGAAGTTAGTAGCTAATTAACCAATTAGTCGGTCTCATTCTACACTCCTCTCACAGAGACCAGATACTCTCATCCCAGGTAGTTTTTGAAGTTTTACCTTTCAGAAAATGCGACACTCCTCTCCGAAAAGCTAATATGAAAGCAGTTTACAGCGTAATGTGTTTCATAAGGCTGCATCTCAGGTGTTCTTTTGAAAAATCACCCTTATTCTGCCTTCCTCTCCCTCGGTAAAGTGTGACACACTACCCTGTTTGTGCGCACATCAAAAGCAGAGGGATTGTGTTATCTGTTTGGGGCACGGGGTGAAATGAGATTTGGCCTTGTCTGGGTTCTCCTTTCTGAGTCACAGCTCAGTGTTTAACCAGGCTTGGGGTGGAGGGGGTCAGTGCTTCCGGCCTCTGAGGTGATCAACGCGGCTTCCTCAGTCCCCTGGAGAGGTGACGATGCTGCAGCACTGGGTTTGTTCCTGAACGGTGCTGCTGCAGGTCGAGTTGTTTCGCTGCAGAATTTGGTGTCTGAAAATGAGCCGCCATTCTGGCTACAAAGAAAAAATTATACAGATAGATGACAAAAGGTAAGGAGTGTATGCTTGGTAGATTACATTGTACCTGCCGGATTTTTGTCTAAATACCATGCGTCTCCTTTTATAGTTTTAAAAGGTCTGCTATCAGATTCATCACTGTCAAACTACTTACTTTTCCATTACAAATGCGCACAAATCTTTGTCAATATTCTGCTAATGTGGAAAGAGAAAATACAATTCCGCAATTGTGGTGTTTCCGTTAAATAAGAAATTAAAATAAAATAAAATCCCACGTGAATAAGTTTGTCCACATGATGTCATTAAAAATCATGAAGCGACAGATGTACACTGTTATATGAGATATATTCATAATTCAGCCTTATCATCCATCAGCCAATCAGAGGAGACGTTTGTGTCTTATTCAGGTGTTGGAGCAACAAGCAACAAGCTCCAACACCTGCCTAAGCTCCTACTTGCTTGGAGAAACCACCTCGTCCTATCGCAAAGATTTTCATTGGAAAACTTGTTTGTTTTTTTTCTGAAACAGCCGTGTTTCCATTAAGCTAATTTATTTTTGTAATTCAAATTTTGGACTGACTGCAGGATTTTACAGTCAGTGGAAAACAGTCTAGAGTAGTAAAAAGCGCCCAAGACAAATCTTTTTCTACACAATTTTAAAATCAAGACATTTTGTCATCTGTGTGTGAGTGGAGCCCCCTGGTGGAACCGGAAGGCTATGGTTACGGAAAATTTACTATAATAATTTCTTCTATTTTAACCCTCTGATGCGTAAGTGGGGGTGTCTGCTTGGGTCTCCTTGTGTGTCTCTTTGTGTCTGACACCCTGGATAGGAAAACCAAGAGAGAGAAAATGTATTGCATGACATCCAAAACCTGTTGATCAATGTGTTCAAGGTTCTTTCTTTTATTATCTCAATAAATAAAATAAAAACTCATAGCTACATAAATAAATGAGTCAGAATACAATAGAGTGCCTTTTCCGGGTCAGGGAGGATGTCCTGCCACAAGTGGAGGAGTTTCCCTCATTGTTCACCGACGAGGGAAAAACGGAGCAAGAGATCAACAGGCGGATTGGTGTAGTTTCTGCAGTGAAGCAGACGCTGTACCAGTCCGTCGTGGTGAAGAGAGAGCTGAGTCAAAAAGCGAAGCTCTCAATTTACTGGTCCATCTACGTTCCCACCCTCATTTATGGTCATGATCTTTGGGTCATGACCGAAAGAACGAGATCGCGGATACAAGCGGCCGAAATGGGTTTTCTCCATAGGGTGTCTTGGCTCTCCCTCAGAGATAGGATGAGAAGCTCAGATATCCAGGAGGGACTCAGAGTAGAGCAGCTGCTCCTTCACGTCGAGAGGAGCATCTGGCCAGGATGCTTCCTGGACGCCTCCCTGGTGAAGTGTTCCAGGCACGTCCCACCAGGAGGGGGCCCTGGGGAATAAACAGGACACGCTGGGACTATGTTTCGTGGCTGGCCTGGGAACGCCTTGGGATTCCCCCGGAAAAGTTGGAACAAGTGGCTGGGGAGAGGGAAGTCTGAGTCTCCCTTCTGAAGCTGCTACCCCCGTGACCCGACCTTGGATAAGAGGAAGAAGACGGATGGATGGATAAATAAATGCACACACACATATACACTCACATGCATGATAAGCATAGCATAATAATAGAATACAGCCAGTAATGTTAGCTAGCATGGTTAGCTAGCTAGTTTCAAGAAACGTGCTCTTTTGCACTCCCCCCATTCCCACGCCCACACACACACCCACACACACATAATGGATCATGACTTTGTCCATTATTGACATCTCATCATTGCTCTTGTAAAATTGCTGTTGTCGTCATTTTGTTTTAAAAATGTTCTACAAAGTGTTACAAATGTTCTACAGATTGTTCTAAAAACATTTTAAAAAGTGAAAAATGAAAATATTTCAAACATAAAATGATTCTTGTGTGAAATAAAACACAGAAGAAAGTATTATACAAAACATTATTTTGAATCAAAATCACAAACGTAGCAGAAAAACACATTGATTGTAACCCAGGTCAAAAAAGACCCACTTACAGAAGACTGTATAGCAGAGGTGGGGACTCGAGTCACATGACTTGGACTCGAGTCAGACTCGAGTCGTTAAAATCACGACTTGATACTTGACTTGAAAAAATGCTCAAAGACTCGGACTTGACTTTGACTTTCATGCCATTGACTTGGGACTTGACTCGACTTGAAGCTGTTAACTTGAAAAGACTTGATATTTTTTACTCAAAGTCTTAAAATTTAAAACACATTATTTATAAAGTGGCGTCATTAATTAATGTCACTCATTCCGTATCAATATGCGCAGACCGTCACTATGGTTTTCCTCTCTCCTTATGTATGTATGTGTACGTAGCTGCAGCACAACCAATCAAATTAACAGGATTTGGACGTTTAAAAAAACGCGGCAAAGCTACAGAGCTCAGGGAACGAAATACGAAATAACCGCTCGAATATGCTTCCGCGAGTAATTTCTTTTGGCTACGTAGGTTATGAACTTTCGACTAAAAAACGAAGTGCAACTTGTAAAACATGCAAGAAGAGAATATCGGATGGAGATGCCACGACGTCCAACTTTGTCCGGCATTTGAAGCTTCACAAAGATCGGTAAGTGGCGCTTTTCTTTTGCTGTAAGATAGCTGACTTTAGCTAACTTCGTGTTAGCATGTGTACTCCGGGTTAAATTGGTGATTATTTACCATAAATCCGGTCCTTCAAATGCCTCCACAAATAATGTGCACCGTGTTAGCTCAGGAAGCCGGTGGATAGTGAGCGGGGCTCCGGAACAGAAAGCAGATTCTGGACCTGAACACAGGGAACAGAGTCTCTCTGTCCCATCATGATGATGAGCCGGGTCTAGTATCATCTAAGGATGGTTGGTGTATTTGAAGACATCTACGTTGGGAAATTATATTGACAATATATTGTTTTGACAGGTCAGAGAAAAGAGGAAAAAACTGCTGTTATGGTTCTTTGTATTGTGCTGTGGAAATGTCAGCATTTTCGTCTTTTTTTATTGAATATCAAGTTTAACAGAACTGGGCAATAAAGTGGTCCAATTTAAAAATGTTTTTTATACTTTGTGTTCAGCTACACATGTTCTATCATTTGAGATAAATACATATTTTAAAACGAACAAATGGTCTATTATTTGAATTTTATGTATAATTGCAAATTATAAAAATAAAATAAAAACGACTCGAAATGACTTGAAATTAAAGGTTCCTGACTTGAGACTTGACTCGACTTTTGCCTGTCTTTACTTGAGACTTGACTCGGACTTGAGGACAAAGACTTGAGACTTACTTGAGACTTGCAACACAGTGACTTGGTCACACCTCTGCTGTATAGTCAGTCACTCACACATCACAGGTGTAACTGGGGAGGGGCTACTTTCCTATGAGAAACACCACTGGATATCAGACTCTTTTTTATTAAGTACATATTTCTGCTTTTAAAAAATATATGTTTTCATTGGTCTGATGTAATATTCTCATTCTAAAGATCACATTTTCACTAGGAGTACTAGGTTTTCGATTTCTCCCCAGACTTACTGAAACAGTGCCAAAAGAACCAACGACTCTGATGGCTCAAATTAGCATCCCTTCTTCAATTGTAAATATGGCCATTGACCGTCAGGCCAGAAGGTAGGAGTGTGAATAGTCCATGTTGGGGGTGGGTATCTATGATACCAACAGGAGATCAGATCTCCTGTAGGTAATGCTCTTCAGTCTAGTTTTGAAGCATATTTAAAGTGTTTTTAGAGAGATGTGACCTTTTGCAGCTGATGTTGTGCTGCATTATCCAGTCTAAGTCGAAGTCTAAGTCTAAGGAACAATTGTGCAACTGTGAGATGCGTTGAGGCCATTACCAGGGTACTTATAAGGTAATGGCCTTATTTACAGAACAAAAGCAATCCTTCAGGTCATTTGGCCTATCTCTAGATGTCAAAGTGGAGTCAAGGTGTCAAGAAAATCATCATAATAAAGGCTTCCAAACATCCATGCATGTGTAGTTAATATATATGTAAATATATAATGTGTTTCACTTGGTGACAAAGTTTCTAAAGTAAATGAACTTTTCAAAAATATTTGAATTTATTGAATGGGTCTGTATTTTTGAAATAAAACAATGAGCTAGATCTGGGTTTTCTTTGCACAGACACAGTTTGCCAATTTAAATGTGGTTTGAACCATGAATTAACAAGAAGTCATATGCAAAAGGTAGAGACAGAGGGGGCCATAGTACGGTACATGAACCAAAAAGAATAGAAAAGCACATATGCCATACATGGTGTTTTTGTTTTATAGAAAATCCCAGTAAAACTCTTTGTGGTTTGTGGCTGTAATGTGACAAAAACAGCTTAACGACAATGAGACCTTTACAAGACGCCGCTTCCCAGAGGTTTAGTTATTACTTTCCACCTGACTGACTTTTCACTGACAGACTGCTTAAAATTTACAAAGAGTAGAAGTTGTTTCCTTCCAACCTGGCTCTCTTTTCGTTGAGCTGTCAGTCAGCAACCCCAGAGTCTCAGTGGGTTAGCTGGCAACATGTTCCTGCCTACATGAGCAACACATGTTGCCGGGCGTTGCACAGGGGCAGTTTTATTCCTCAAAGTTTAGATATTGTCAAAGAGCAGTAAAAAAAAATAAAACGAACAAACAAAAAAAAAACATAGCTTACTTTCTCAGTATGAAATGACAACTAGTTTCTAACATAGGACAGGAGAAAACAGGTGTATAATAAGACAAGAACAAATTGCTAACACTGCAGCCTTCACCCTGCTAGCGATGGCTAAAGGCACCATTTGGGCAGCAGCCCCATTCATTCAGGCTTCTAAACGATTTGCTGAGGGTTGAAATTAGCATCAGCTGGCTAACCAGCTAAAATGTCTAAAAATGTGTCAGTCTCGAATAGCATCTCTTAAGGTTCAAACAGATTTAGTTTAAGTTTACAGTGTACCATTCTGATGGTTGCTTCCAGCAGGGAAATCATCTCATATTGCAATCCGTTCTCTGTCATCAATTGACCTTCACACTCACAAGACCCCATGACGCTACCATGTCAACATGGCCCAAAATTTCAGACTTTGTTGAATCTGTACCATAAACTATCAAGTTCTGAAGCTGGCAGCGATGAAACGCAGCAGCTGTTCCAGTATTTAACTGTTTGGGATAAATCCTTGTTTCTACAAACCAGCCTTGACTTCTAAGTCCCGTCACCTTCCCTTATTAGATGATATCTGTGGATGTGTAAATGGGACCCAATCAATTAATGGGACCCAATCATTTGGGTCCCATTAAAGAACCCAAATGATTTACTGGGAGTGGTGGTGAGCGGGGAGGTCATTAACTAGATCCGAATGGGCAGGAAACACGAACTAGAGGCTATTAAGAATCTCCAGCAGGAGTTTGTGCTGCTCTGGCACATATGGCTCATTATTAATGTATATGAATCCATGGAGAGAAGGTGAAAACATGCAGTACCATGCAGGCTGCGTGTGTTTTCTGCTCTCCCAGCATTCAGATTCAGACGGCGCGGCGGAGGCAGAGGCTTAAGGCTTTCATCCAGTTCAGGCTGTCAAACAAAAGGAAGCGGGGCGATTAATCTACTTAAAAGCAAAGAGACTGAAACAGTGATATGTGTTTTATCTGGCTTGAACTCTGAACTACAGTAACATCAATTCGTTCTTGTCTTTTTTTCTTCTTTTTTTAGACTTTGGTCCCGACCGGAGTGGGCGCCTCTCACCGCCGCAGGTTGTCCCGACGAAGGCCGGCTGCATGCGCACGGCGAAGAATTCCTGTTTAACCGGCCGCCTGCTGCGCTCACTAGGTTGTGAAAATCTCTCTTTGTGGCAGTAATTGACAGGGTGATATAGAGCATAGTGATTAGGCTGTTTGCTGTCACTAAACATGTCTGTGTGTCATAGGAGAAAAAGAGAAAAAAAAAAAAAACACAAAGGCATCGCTGCAGAGATTTCCAGCCGGTTGAACGGATTCTGTTGAACAAACATTCTTGGACCCCCTGCTGTCATCAGCTGTAGGTGTGTTTATTTATTTATTTATTTTTTTTAATACAAAATGGTATTGAGTGCTGCCAGTTTGAAGGCTGAATGTAAAGCTGCGGTTCCATTGCAGGTGGAGAAGATCCAGATGGAGGTTTGAACGCATCGACAGCACCGGAGGGAAGATGGGAACACTTAGGCTTTCCGACGCCATAACACATTCTAATATTACATATCCTGCCATTAGCCAGTGTGTGTCTTTGTGTAATAAAGCTAACGAATGTGCTACCACTGAACGTGGCCAGAGTAGCGTCCTGTAGATATGTTAGAGCCTAACAGAAACCGAAACGCCACCATACCTCTGATTCATATTCAGATTTGAGTCTTTGCTGCATTCTTATTGCATGTACAGTAAAACTGTTCAGACAGCTTAAACATTTCTACATATTTAAACATTGAACATATTTGAATTAGAGGTTGGACTTGACGAAAATGTTTAATCGAGGTAACTGCAATGAACGAATCACATTTTAATTGTAAACCATGCAGATCTGGAAACATCAATTTCTCTGAAACTTTATAGTTACATGTTTGAGTAAAATGAACATTGTTATTTAATTCTATGAGCTACTGACAACATGTCTCTGAAACTCCAAGCAAACATTTTGTATTAATATCCAGAAAATGAGAAATGGTCAAAATAACAAACATGAAAAAGACGCAGTGCTTTCAGACCTCAAATAATGCAAAGAAAAAAAAAGTAGATTTTCATTTAGAAACAAGGACACTAATGTTCAGAAATTAATATTTGGTGGAATAACCAGGAGGTTTTCTGTGGGGTTCACTGCAGTAGGCTCTTTATTTTTTTCTAGAGCTGTTTGTCAACAAAATAAGCAGCGTTTTCAATTCAGAAACCCTTTTTGTTGCTGAATTATTGAATAAACAGATGCCCAAGCTCAACAACAGAGATATTTATTGTTTTGAATGTGTTATCGTTGCTGTTCTAATACGTAATCAGCTTTCCAGTGTTTCAGGAAGTGTTCAGAGACGCGTTGTGCTGCTGCTACATGTTTAGCATTCAGATGCTAAATTAGACTTGAATTTCTTCACTGATAGGCTCACTCCTTTTAGCACAACTTGAACACAGCAATAGTGTTTTCCGGTGTGCCATCAAATAATATGTGCATGCCACACTTTTCAGAGTTTTAGCTATAATACCATTGAAAATCATGCATCACTTTCCTTCCACAAGTATGTGCAGTTTTTAGATAAAAATCCCACTAAGTAAAGTCTGAAGTTTGTTTGGTTATTGATACTTTTGCAAGACTCAACCAGTTTGGCTTTGATTTGACTAAATAATTGTATTGTTTCATAAAGTAGCAGTCAGGCATGTTGAGCTTGGAGCGACCTGCAGCCAGACAGAACTAAAAGCACCGATGAGCAGCAGTGATTGAGGCTAGCAGCAGGAGCCACCTGTTAGGTAACCAGCTCTATGCAGCACGCACACACACACGCACACACCCCCACTCCAAAAGCCAGATCGTCCCCTTTCTAAAATAAGGGCTTAAGTCATTTTATACCAAAAGTTATTTTTGAAAAAAATAAAATGAAATCACAATCTATTTATTTCTACACTTAAATCTATACTTGCACAAGGAGAACATGCAAATTCCAACAACCAAGGCCTTCACCTATGAAATAATCATGAGATCAGTTATAAAAAAATACAACAATGAAACTTGCGTCAAATGGAAAATATCACTGCCTCCAGCATTCAGCACAAATTAATAAACATTGAGAACATTTAAAGTGTTTGACAGCAGAGGTTTCTCTGAGTCTCTCCATGAGCTGAGCTGAAGTTGTGTTGTCTGGACACCAGTCATTCGCCCGGCCGCTCTCTGCTGCTGGTGATGTGTTCAAACAAGTTAATTGGTGGAGATTGATTTTTATTTTTTTTATCCTCTTGGAGATCCACACACATCTTCACAGATGGGCCTAATCTGGATATAAAACAGATATTTGTTTGATTGGTGTGTTTGAGGTTTGGGGGATCAAGCTGTTCGTTAAAGCCTGTGTTCACGCTGTAGTGCCGCTGTTTGTTGTTTGCTGCTGTGATTGTCATCTTAGAAACCTTTTTATTTTGCAGCAGTCAATAATCGCAGGCAGCTTTCCGATAACAAGCTTGCCTTCTCATACAGTGTATCAAGAAAGTGTCTTGAAAAAGAGGAATTAAATGTCACGTTAGGAATTTCTGGGTAAATAATGTAATGAGAAAATGTGATCTGAGCATCGTAGCTTATGTATGGATGTTTCCCTCTAGCGTTTTTATAAGCCTGCTTTATGAGATGTGGGGATGTTGAGTGATTTGAAATGTTTG
The DNA here is from genome assembly GCF_002775205.1 of Xiphophorus maculatus. NCBI lineage: Eukaryota > Metazoa > Chordata > Actinopteri > Cyprinodontiformes > Poeciliidae > Xiphophorus > Xiphophorus maculatus. Next base: position 29,075,982 of record NC_036465.1, on the reverse strand, counting down.
TTGCATAGATTTCACCATAAACCAAGGAAATACTTAAAATTTAACAGTGTGCATTTTCAAATTACAAACATCATTCCTCATTTAAAGCTTTTGTCCCTGCTCACAGATTTAATATCTCTTGCACAAATGTGGTTTGATTCAAACATCTTACAGATAAAGCAACCTGCTCTCTCATGTGTGTTCCCTCTAAATGTAGATTATGTCTTCTCTCTCCTACGCTCCATCAGCACGGAGATGAGCAAGATTTATTTTAGTGAACGATAAAGAAAAAATGCTCGTCCACACTAGAAATGTTGTAGTAGTACTGCCTGGCCAGTCGGTGGCGCTGTAAAACTGCCAGAGAATGACGTAAAAAACACAGAACGTCATTAGTGAAAATGAGCTGCATGGATAAAGAGAGAGAAGGAGATATGAAGTTGTCGTTTAAAAAAAGAAACACGTCTCGCCTGGCCTCACGGAAACATGGAAACGACATTTTGAAATTTAGCCATTCTGAAACCCGCTTTCAGAAATGATCTTATCTGCTTTCCCAAGTCGCTGGATGCGTGTGAGCGAACAGCAAAAACAACAAAAATCTTTTGTGCATATACCTGAAATCGTCTAATTGTGAACGCGACTTGACTAACGTGGAATTCCTGCCTAAAAGCAAGTTCTCATAAGTTCGCATTACTATGTAGGTACATATTGTGACTGTGATTTTTTTTAAATATGCGTTTTGCACTGATACATATTAACCTGATACATACTATAAAATATACATAACAAATAATCAGTAAAATGTTTGAAAAGGTGGAAAAAAAATAAATAATCCACGACGCAAAATTCCGGCGTAGTTTCTGCACTTCTGTGAGCGGCTTCACAAAGTGGAAGAGGAACGCCGCGACCCCACAAGGTGGTGTGTTCGAAACCCAACTTAGAGACCTTGAGCTAAACAATTTCAAACCTATAAACTACAATAACACGCTAAAGAGCGATCTAAGCATCCTCCATTCACTACTCTGTGAGCACTCTGACCCTGTTGAATCAAAGATTGGGCGACTGCCTCTCAAATGCGAAGAGAGCGCTCGTCGGATAATTTAATTTGGGAAATAATGTGGCCTCAAACAGATGTCAACACTGTTGTCAGTGTTAGGGGTCTACTTTGGATAGTTTATAGAAGATCAACTGGATGTACACTTTCAGTCAAGATTACATTGCTTGTTCCTTTAATTCTCTCATGAACTGTTACAATGTCAAGAAAACAGCAAAGAACCCAAATTCCATAACATTCGTTGCGGCAACTTGTTCATGAGAATAGACTCTTGAGGCATACCCCAGTACTTCACGAGATACTCTATCTTCATTGATGGGACAGATAAAAATCAGAAGTGTATAATGAATGACTTTCTGGAGAATGTGGGCATCGATCCCACTACCTCTCACATGCTAAGCGAGCGCTCAACCAATTGAGCTAATTCCCCACACGCCTACCAGAAAAAGAATCAGAAAATCTCAGGATTATCAGAAGGTCTTACTCCATAGAAAACCAAAAGAACTTGTAAACAGTGGAGCAATTCTATGCCACATTGGGTTACTTGATCTTAATTGAAAAGACAAAGTTGCTGAGAAGGACATTCTGGAGAATGCAGGCATCGATCCCGCTACCTCTCACATGCAAAGCGAGCGCTCTACCACTTGAGCTAATTCCCCACACACTCACAACAAGAAGGATCAGAAAATCTCAGGACTTTAACTACGGTCCATTCCAACAAACATCGAAAGACTTCTGTACAAAACTTGATCATCTCCCCTTCAGTCCATGATAAAAGCAAAGGCGAGGTGGCCGCACCCGCTGCCGACTGGCCGTCAATCCAGTTCCTAACAAATTTCTAACATTCCTAACAAATTCCTAACAATCCTAACAAAGTCCTAACAAGTTCCTAACAAAGTCCTAACAATTCCTAACAAAGTCCTAACCAATCCGAACAAACTCCTAGGATTTTGCGTGTTACGTCATCACGTATGACATGCGCAGTGACCTGCGCGGAAAGAAACGAATGTTGTTGCTCCTCCGTCTCCTACTTTTTGACTGTTTAATCGAGGTAAAATGAGTATTTATGGTTAATAGTTTATTTATATGGTGGATAGTTACTCTCCACCATAAAAATATACTGTTGCTTGGAATATTATTCTAACATCTGCTGTGATTTGTACAGTTTTAAAGATGACGAAGACAGGAAAACCGGACTCTTACTGGGCTGGTGTTATGCAGCTGTATGCTCAGGGCAAGTTCCGATTTACCACCGGGAAGAGACCTGGAGCCAGAAGATGGAAATCTATCATCCAGCGGATAGACACATGCCCACTGACTCCTGCCTTCAACCAAAAAGTCAGGACAATCGACATATTTGGGAAAAAAATTCCCTGCAACTGTGGTTATCATACGGTAAGTTAATTTCTTTTATTGTATACAATAGATTAAAAAAGACTATGTTGCATACCAGTGACTGTTGACATTTTTAAGTGTTTCACTTAAGTTTTTGTTATTATTTTGTTACCTATCTTAATATGTAAGACAAAAACAGATAATAATTTGAAATGGCTATAGAACACTGGAAAGAATTTAATGATTTATTACACAAGTTTATTCAATGTTGTTTTTCCACAGTCAGCTGAGCAGGCAAATACAACAGGGATTGAAGCAGAAAGCATGCCAGGTGCAGGGAGCAGCACAGATGTACCTAGGGCTGCGGCAGATTCAAGCCCACAAATCAGTTCAGCTTTAAAAACAGTTAATCCTGCTATGCACAGGAGCTCAAGCATAGTTGAAGCTGCAGCAGATCCAGCCACACAAAACATTTCAGGTGTAGGCACAGTTCCAGCTGACCAGACAGCGCAGAGGAGCTCAAGTTCAGGGAGCTGCCAACTTCCCACTATGTCAGTCAGTCAAACTCCAAATCAGATAAAGTGTGCATTATGTAGTGAAGATGTCAATGTGGAACTTTTCTCTGAACATTTGTCTGACTTTCATGCAGAGCAATGTTGTGAACATTGTGGGAAAAAGGTCATGGGTGCAGTTGGTTTGCTTCATCATATTGAAGAAGGTCATGAGCCACCAGGCAAAACATCACCATCTATGCCAGACCAACATCAAGCATTTAAACTACATGGGATACCAGCAACTTCACCCCATAAACCAGCAGCATCTCCCCAGAAACCAGCAGCATCTCCCCAGAAACCAGCAATACTTCCCCATAAACCAGCAGCATCTTCCCAGAAACCAGCAATACTTCCCCATAAACCAGCAGCATCTCCCCAGAAACCAGCAATACTTCCCCATAAACCAGCAACACCTCCCCAGAAACCAGCACTTCAGCCACAACAGTGCCTTGCAACAGTGCAACACCCCCAGCCAACTCCTTCAGTTGCTTCATCTATTCCCCACCTTAGGCCTCCGGAGGTGAATTGGGTCAGCTTTCTTCCCAAGCAGTTTTTGCGGGTCATCAAGCCAGCAGACCAGCAATGGATTGCACAGTGCCTTTATAATTCTACTGGACAGTTTAAACAACACTTCTCACAAAACTGGTTTCATCCACCCTCTCTACCAAAGATAATGAATGCACCTCCAGATCCCCTGGTCTACTTCAGGCAGAGGATGTTTTTATGGGCACCTATGCGGATGTGGGGTATTTCTCTTAAGTGTCATCAATGCAACACCAAGATGCATCACTCTGGGATCTACACAAAGGTCAGAGAAGTTATAGATCTTGATTCAAGATATTATTTGATTGGGGGAGATTATCCACGGTGCAGTAAATGCATGATTCCTGTTTGTCCATGGAGCACAGAGGTGCTAAATCAGTTAGATCCTGCCCATAGAAACAGGTTTCCAGCCATTCTCACCACACAACTGGCTCTGGACAAAAGGTGTGTGACTTTGCTGAAACCACGCACTGTTGGAAATAGCTCCAGTTACGTGCAGCAAGCATTAGAAGAACTGCACAGTGAGGAGTGGGCAAAACGCACCATCGATTATCTGACTGACTGTGAGCTTCACAAGAAGAAGAGCGCGTTAAGTAGGATCCATGAAGTGGTCTATCAGAATCCACCAGAGTTTAGCCCCCTTCCTCTTGCACAGTGGTTTGAGACTGTGCATGCCAATGAAATACTCTGTCACTTGTCCGAGATGAAGGGTGTCATCACGTCAACATATGGAAGGATTTTAAAGCTTGATTCAACCAAAAAGGTACAGTAAAACACCTCTAAAATATGTTGTTATTCTGATTATAATTTGCATTCCAAATTCTAATCAGATTATAATTACCTTTTTTTTTTTTTTTTTACCAAACAGATCACCAAGAAACTTGCTGGTGGAATTTCTGAGACCGCTACATGGATGACAAACATCACCAATGAATATGGCCAGGTTCTGAACTGTGTGCTGACCACAGGTGAAGGAGCAGGGTTGGAGGAACTGTGCCAAGGAATTGTCATGCGCTTCCGGAATGCTGGGGAACCAGAGCCACAAATCCTTTATGTTGACAGAGACTGCTGTAGTGAATCAGGTTTGTGATTTTTAGACCTCGTTGCACTTCACTGTAACATTTGTTTACAGTTCAAAGTTTAAAATATTTTAGGGTCACTTTAATTATTTTATTAAGAAATGTATTTTGAACAAGGTATTGTGATCTATGTACCAGTTATGTTTTATGTAGCAACATTAATACAATCAGCTGTGAGTCATAAGGTAAATTAACTGCTGTAGAATTGATTAATTTGTGTTTTATTTATATATTTATTTTTGCTTAAACAGGTGTGCCTCCAGTGCTTGAGTGGTTTCGACCATGGAAAACTAAAGTGAGGCTTGACATCTTTCATTACATGAGACGATTCACAACCGGTCTCACCACAGAACATCATCCTCTTTATGGAACTTTCTGCTCCAAGCTGTCCTGCTGCATTTTTGAATGGGATCAAGATGATGTCAGCTGCCTTAAAGAAGCAAAGAGGTCAGAGCTGAAGAAAAATATACTGGTCATCCTCCCACTGACGCCCAAGTTTTGGCCAACATTAATTCGAGTGAGCTTGCTAAACATTGCAGAAGAAGGACAAGAGGGGTAGAAGAAACCCGGAACCTCATTCAGGAATTATTAAACTCCATGTGGGAACTGACTGACACCTCAGGTCTCCGCCTGATCAACCCTGAGAGCATGACTCATGTGTGGCAAGTGCAGCAGAAGCACCTGCCATGCATCCAAGATCCACCTGGCGTTGAACTGTACACCAAGCTTCGCTCAACACAAAAGGGAGACAAAGAAGTTCAAACCTTCAGATGTAGCAGGGGCTCGTCTTCAGTTGAAAGCTTTCATCGACACCAGTGCTCCTTCATACCAGGTAAACTGTGAATTGGTATATTTGATGTCATTCATTTTTGTAACACCAGAATTGTAACCTTACATCTAAAAATGAGAGTAAGCATAATTTCTGAAAAAAATTCCATAGAAGTTATCATTTCATAAATGCTGCCAATCTTTGCAACTCTGTTTTTTAAGGATGGAGAAGCAATGCCATGCACACTCAAATGTATATGCTTGAGGGTGGATCCAGATGGAACATGAAAAGAACCCAAGAAGCTTTAGATATGAGTCGCAGATCGTACAGTAAACTCTATGATGTTCGTCTGATGTCCAACCTCAACACTCTGAGCAACAAAGTGCTGGGTCATGCCCTCTTGCCAGAGTTTGTTCCCCCAGGCTGTCCCACAGGTATTGGACATTTACCTAACAAATTCCACAAAAATGCTGATTTTTGTACAGCAAATTTGCCACTTTCAAATACAATTGTCAAATGTCCTTTATGTTCCTTGAAGGTGAGCGGATTGCTGTGGAGTATCTTCTTGCACAGTCAGACAGAGGAGACCTCTTAGGTCCCCAGCAGGACAGCGAACTGGGAGTTATTTTGCCAGAGATGCCAGCTAACGCTCAGGAGGACAGTCCTGATGTCACCATCAGTGACGTCACTGACATTCTCTCAGAGAGCCCCCACGACATGCTACAGTGTGAAAGCCAGTTGGAAATGCCATCCCCTAACATTCTTTTTCTCCAGGAAGAATCTTCTCCCATGTCATCTCAGGTAATGCTTTAATTACATTACACTTGTATTTAGTGAGTAATTTGTCTTATTAACAGAGCAAATTACCCTCATGTGTTCCATGCTTCTACATTGGCATTTACAATCTATTGTTATAATTTATGAGATTATCATCAGTAACTGAAGATGGTTGTTATTGAATAGTTTGGTGATGATCATGTAAATGAGATGAACAAAAGCAAAAAAAAAAACATTTCAAACTTTTATGTTATAAATACTGTAAGAGCCAAAAATGTCAGTTTGTAACATTGTTTATTATTGTGTACGCCATTTTCATATTTAGATATTTTCTTAAAAATAAGATTCCATTGTCACGTTAATATAGTGGTTTACACTGAAACAAATAAGCAGCCACTATAAATACCTTGCCATCATGAGTGCAGAGAAAAAGGTTTTTTTTTTGGGCGATATAAGGAACATTTGCTGTCGCTTCTGTGTGTTTACAGGAAACCAGTATCGACTCAACCCCTGCCTCTCCCACTCATGCTGCTGCTTCAGTCGGAGGTCAGCTTACTGATGACCACTCCTTTAGTGGACCAAATAGCTGTTCCCAGGTGGACCAAGTATCCCAGGTAGAGTGAGACCTATGTGGGTTCATTTTGTTTCATTACAGCATGCAACACTTTGTTTGGTTGCTGGATTATGTTCAATAGACAATTTTGGGATGTAGTTGTTGTTATAAAATCATATTTCCAGATTAGGCTTTGGCTTAGCTTGATTTACTTTCCCTTTTCCATCTTTCTCAGCATCTAAACATTTTTTCTTAATAAATCTGAAACAGTACTTGATTTTATGCTTTAATCTACTTTATTTAAACCAGTAGTTCCCTTACCTGGTCCTCATGTACCCCTTCCCTGCATGTTTTTGGTGTCTTGCTTGCAAACAGCTTACTTAAATGATTAAAAGGCTTCTGCAGCACTTGTTTGGAACCACTGTTTTAGACTAAATTATTTCTCTCTTTTTCTTTTGTGGCATGTTGGCCTTTTTCTTTGGTAGAAATACGGATTATCCAGTCCGATCAACCATCAGTTCCAGGAAATTGTTTCAGATAACATAAAGAAATGACTGTGTGCATATCTGTATCTATGTATTTTTCTTTTAAGGAGACCCGGTGTGACTACAGAGGTTTTCCTGGATGGGAGGCAGTTGACAGCTTGGCAGAGTACCTTTTGAGCCTCAACAGAACAATAACTGCATTGTCAACAACAGAGGTAGAAAATGTCTTGCAGCTGTATTCTAACCTGCATGCTATGGACAAGCAGCCTGCCAAATACACCTTAAAAACCAAGAAGAGCACGTTACCAGGACCTTGGAGGGCTTCCCGGAAACGAAGTGGCTCTGCACCTGGTCAGCAAGCAGCTGAAAGGTAACCTGTCTAATATTTGACACAATGGATAACTTGATTGCATATTCACTGATGGAAGCCAAGTCATGAATTGCAAATACAATATTTTTTTCTCTTAGCATTAAGCTTAGGAGATTAATATGGGTTTGCTGAACTCATCAAAATGAGAAGAACTTTTCTACTGCATTTCATTACTGCTCCAATCAAATCAGTGTTAATGAGCTTGTGTTTTTCTGCTATTTGAATGACCTGTTTGTTACACAGACTCTTCATGACCCATGGCCAGGCTGCCCAGAGACCTGACGCAAACAGAGTGTCTGAGTGCGTTTGCCTCAAGCTGTTGAAAGAATATCAGCAAGCAAGAAACCGACCAAAAGACAGCAAGGGGAAGGTTTTACCCATCCCACAATCTATTGTTCAAACGTACTGCCACTTTAAACAACTACTTGAGGACTCCAGGCCCATACAGGACCAGACCAACTTGTTGTTGGTCACCATCAACAATACCACTGTGTGTGCTTGGTAAGATGTCCTTTATTTTCAACAGATATTGCACTTTAAAGATGGCTTGATTTTGAAAGGAAACAATTTATGTTGTATTATCTTTCAGGCTACATGAGCGGCAGAAGAGAACAGACAGGGACACTCTTCTCCAAGGTGTGAATCTTCCTCCGAAGGTGTCCGTGGCTGACGCCTCCTTTCCACAAGCGAGACAGCTCCCCTCCCTTCCTGTGGAACATGGACATAAAAGCATGGAGTTTAAGGAACCTGAAAACAGAGAAGGCGAGGCACTGATCCGTCAACGGGTTGGTGGTAAAGCTGGCTCCGCCCAGCAATGTCCTCCTTCATACCAGCCAGGACTCTTTTCACAGGCCCCAGTTCCTGCCAGCTTCCTGTGTCCACAGACTAACCAGCCACCATCATCTGCTTGGTCCTACTGTGAGCAGAATCAGATGCCACAAGCGCCATCCACTTCTTTGGGTTTCTGCTACGGTCCACCAGCTCCAGTTTTGACCTCATTTGGACAAGGACAGTTCCCACCCCTGCCATCTCCTCTGGGTCCATTATATCAGTACTATAGACCACCACTTCACTCATCAATCCCAGCAGCTGCTGCTGGTTCAGCATCATCATCACCATCAGATCAGGCTCCAGCCAACATGAATCGCTACAGGAAGTGGAGACAGAATAGGGCAGAATTAGAAGACCAGGAACGCCTGGCAAGAGGGGAGCCTCCCAAAAAGCGCCAATGGAAGCAGGACTACCACTATCAGTGTTCAGTTTGTGGCCAGGCGAAAAACAAAAGCACTGGCCACACACAGATTAAGGGAAAATGGTACTGTCCAGCCTCTGGACAGACCATTTTGGAATGGAAAGAGTCTCTTGGGAAGCAGTGACTGTTTGAAAGATTTTCTTTTTAGTTTTCATCTTTTAATATCTCATCATTTTTGTTCTAGGTGTTGCTATCTGTATGTTTTTAGTGAGCCTTTAGGTGCTGCTTTATACATGTTGAGGTATATTGTTAGTCCTCTGTGAATGTAGTTGTGTAAGAGTGAATAAATGTCACTGATCATTTATTTGTGTTCTATAATTTTGTTGGCCCTCTCAAAAGTGATACTATCAACAGTATAGTAATTCAGTAATTCAGAATTAACAGTAATGTGGATGTTATGCTATATTGAACTTGAAATTAGTGTAAAAAATGCTTTGTGGAGCATAAAACAGGTATTATTACTACAATAATACAATAATATCTGAAGCATGAACTTAAGAAGAAGCTTCAGATATTTCCTCTCTCTTTTTTCTTTCCCCCCCCCTTTCTTTCCCCTCTCCTTTCTTTTTCCCCCACCTCTAGCAGTCCCTTTTGCCCCATTTTTGGCCGAGTGGTTAAGGCGATGGACTGCTAATCCATTGTGCAGAGCACGCGTGGGTTCAAATCCCATCCTCGTCGGATACTTTAATTTGGGAAATAATATGGCCTCAAAAGGATGTCAACACTGTTAGGGGTCTTCTTTGTATAGGATCACCTGGATGTACACTTCCAGACAAGGCCAAATTGCCTGTTCCTTTAATTCTTTGATCAAGTGTTATAATCTCAAGAAAAGAGAAAAGAACCCAAATTGTATGACATGTGTTGCGGCAACTTGTTCATGAGTATAGACTCTTGAGGCATACCACAGTACTTCACGAGATACTCTATCTTCATTGATGGGACAGATAAAAATCACAAGTTTATGATTAATGTCTTCCTGGAGAATGTGGGCATCGATCCCACTACCTCTCACATGCGAAGCGAGCGCTCTACCACTTGAGCTAATTCCCCACGCTGTTCCGAAATAAAGTATCAGAAAATCTCATTCAATACAAAATCAAAGGAGCTTGTAAACACTTGACCAATTCTATGTAAGATTGGGGTACTTGACCTTAAGTAAAAAGACAAAGCTGCATAGAGAAGGACGTTCTGGAGAATGCGGGCATCGATCCCGCTACCTCTCACATGCTAAGCGAGCGCTCTACCACTTGAGCTAATTCCCCACACTGTTACTTTAAAAAGAATCAGAAAATCTCAATATTATCAGTATTTTTCATTCAATACAAAATCAAAAGAGCTTGTTGTAAACACTTGAGAAATTCTATGTAAGATTGGGTTACTTGATCTTTATTGAAAAGACAAAGTTGCTGAGAAGGACATTCTGGAGAATGCAGGCATCGATCCCGCTACCTCTCACATGCAAAGCGAGCGCTCTACCACTTGAGCACACACACTCACAAAAAGAAGGATCAGAAAATCTCAGGACTTTAACTACGGTCCATTCCAACAAACATCGAAAGACTTCTGTACAAAACTTGATCATCTCCCCTTCAGTCCATGATAAAAGCAAAGGCGAGGTGGCCGAGTGGTTAAGGCGATGGACTGCTAATCCATTGTGCAGAGCACGCGTGGGTTCAAATCCCATCCTCGTCGGATACTTTAATTTGGGAAATAATATGGCCTCAAAAGGATGTCAACACTGTTAGGGGTCTTCTTTGTATAGGATCACCTGGATGTACACTTCCAGACAAGGCCAAATTGCCTGTTCCTTTAATTCTTTCATCAAGTGTTATAATCTCAAGAAAAGAGAAAAGAACCCAAATTGTATGACATCTGTTGCGGCAACTGGTTCATGAGTATAGACTCTTGAGGCATACAACAGTACTTCACGAGATACTCTATCTTCATTGATGGGACAGATAAAAATCACAAGTTTATGATTAATGACTTCCTGGAGAATGTGGGCATCGATCCCACTACCTCTCACATGCAAAGCGAGCGCTCTACCACTTGAGCAAATTCCCCACGCTGTTCCGAAATAAAGAGTCAGAAAATCTCATTCAATACAAAATCAAAGGAGCTTGTAAACACTTGACCAATTCTATGTAAGATTGGGGTACTTGACCTTAAGTAAAAAGCCAAAGCTGCATAGAGAAGGACATTCTGGAGAATGCGGGCATCGATCCCGCTACCGCTCACATGCTAAGCGAGCGCTCTACCACTTGAGATAATTCCCCACACTGTTACTTTAAAAAGAATCAGAAAATCTCAATATTATCAGTATTTTTCATTCAATACAAAATCAAAAGAGCTTGTTGTAAACACTTGAGAAATTCTATGTAAGATTGGGTTACTTGATCTTAATTGAAAAGACAAAGTTGCTGAGAAGGACATTCTGGAGAATGCAGGCATCGATCCCGCTACCTCTCACATGCAAAGCGAGCGCTCTACCACTTGAGCACACACACTCACAAAAAGAAGGATCAGAAAATCTCAGGACTTTAACTACGGTCCATTCCAACAAACATCGAAAGACTTCTGTACAAAACTTGATCATCTCCCCTTCAGTCCATGATCAAAGCAAAGGCGAGGTGGCCGAGTGGTTAAGGCGATGGACTGCTAATCCATTGTGCAGAGCACGCGTGGGTTCAAATCCCATCCTCGTCGGATACTTTAATTTGGGAAATAATATGGCCTCAAAAGGATGTCAACACTGTTAGGGGTCTTCTTTGTATAGGATCACCTGGATGTACACTTCCAGACAAGGCCAAATTGCCTGTTCCTTTAATTCTTTGATCAAGTGTTATAATCTCAAGAAAAGAGAAAAGAACCCAAATTGTATGACATGTGTTGCGGCAACTTGTTCATGAGTATAGACTCTTGAGGCATACCACAGTACTTCACGAGATACTCTATCTTCATTGATGGGACAGATAAAAATCACAAGTTTATGATTAATGACTTCTTGGAGAATGTGGGCATCGATCCCACTACCTCTCACATGCAAAGCGAGCGCTCTACCACTTGAGCAAATTCCCCACGCTGTTCCGAAATAAAGAGTCAGAAAATCTCATTCAATACAAAATCAAAGGAGCTTGTAAACACTTGACCAATTCTATGTAAGATTGGGGTACTTGACCTTAAGTAAAAAGACAAAGCTGCATAGAGAAGGACGTTCTGGAGAATGCGGGCATCGATCCCGCTACCTCTCACATGCTAAGCGAGCGCTCTACCACTTGAGCTAATTCCCCACACTGTTACTTTAAAAAGAATCAGAAAATCTCAATATTATCAGTATTTTTCATTCAATACAAAATCAAAAGAGCTTGTTGTAAACACTTGAGAAATTCTATGTAAGATTGGGTTACTTGATCTTTATTGAAAAGACAATGTTGCTGAGAAGGACATTCTGGAGAATGCAGGCATCGATCCCGCTACCTCTCACATGCAAAGCGAGCGCTCTACCACTTGAGCTAATTCCCCACACACTCACAACAAGAAGGATCAGAAAATCTCAGGACTTTAACTACGGTCCATTCCAACAAACATCGAAAGACTTCTGTACAAAACTTGATCATCTCCCCTTCAGTCCATGATAAAAGCAAAGGCGAGGTGGCCGAGTGGTTAAGGCGATGGACTGCTAATCCATTGTGCAGAGCACGCGTGGGTTCAAATCCCATCCTCGTCGGATACTTTAATTTGGGAAATAATATGGCCTCAAAAGGATGTCAACACTGTTAGGGGTCTTCTTTGTATAGGATCACCTGGATGTACACTTCCAGACAAGGCCAAATTGCCTGTTCCTTTAATTCTTTCATCAAGTGTTATAATCTCAAGAAAAGAGAAAAGAACCCAAATTGTATGACATCTGTTGCGGCAACTGGTTCATGAGTATAGACTCTTGAGGCATACAACAGTACTTCACGAGATACTCTATCTTCATTGATGGGACAGATAAAAATCACAAGTTTATGATTAATGACTTCCTGGAGAATGTGGGCATCGATCCCACTACCTCTCACATGCAAAGCGAGCGCTCTACCACTTGAGCAAATTCCCCACGCTGTTCCGAAATAAAGAGTCAGAAAATCTCATTCAATACAAAATCAAAGGAGCTTGTAAACACTTGACCAATTCTATGTAAGATTGGGGTACTTGACCTTAAGTAAAAAGCCAAAGCTGCATAGAGAAGGACATTCTGGAGAATGCGGGCATCGATCCCGCTACCGCTCACATGCTAAGCGAGCGCTCTACCACTTGAGATAATTCCCCACACTGTTACTTTAAAAAGAATCAGAAAATCTCAATATTATCAGTATTTTTCATTCAATACAAAATCAAAAGAGCTTGTTGTAAACACTTGAGAAATTCTATGTAAGATTGGGTTACTTGATCTTAATTGAAAAGACAAAGTTGCTGAGAAGGACATTCTGGAGAATGCAGGCATCGATCCCGCTACCTCTCACATGCAAAGCGAGCGCTCTACCACTTGAGCTAATTCCCCACACACTCACAAAAAGAAGGATCAGAAAATCTCAGGACTTTAACTACGGTCCATTCCAACAAACATCGAAAGACTTCTGTACAAAACTTGATCATCTCCCCTTCAGTCCATGATAAAAGCAAAGGCGAGGTGGCCGAGTGGTTAAGGCGATGGACTGCTAATCCATTGTGCAGAGCACGCGTGGGTTCAAATCCCATCCTCGTCGGATACTTTAATTTGGGAAATAATATGGCCTCAAAAGGATGTCAACACTGTTAGGGGTCTTCTTTGTATAGGATCACCTGGATGTACACTTCCAGACAAGGCCAAATTGCCTGTTCCTTTAATTCTTTCATCAAGTGTTATAATCTCAAGAAAAGAGAAAAGAACCCAAATTGTATGACATCTGTTGCGGCAACTTGTTCATGAGTATAGACTCTTGAGGCATACCACAGTACTTCACGAGATACTCTATCTTCATTGATGGGACAGATAAAAATCACAAGTTTATGATTAATGACTTCTTGGAGAATGTGGGCATCGATCCCACTACCTCTCACATGCAAAGCGAGCGCTCTACCACTTGAGCAAATTCCCCACGCTGTTCCGAAATAAAGAGTCAGAAAATCTCATTCAATACAAAATCAAAGGAGCTTGTAAACACTTGACCAATTCTATGTAAGATTGGGGTACTTGACCTTAAGTAAAAAGACAAAGCTGCATAGAGAAGGACGTTCTGGAGAATGCGGGCATCGATCCCGCTACCTCTCACATGCTAAGCGAGCGCTCTACCACTTGAGCTAATTCCCCACACTGTTACTTTAAAAAGAATCAGAAAATCTCAATATTATCAGTATTTTTCATTCAATACAAAATCAAAAGAGCTTGTTGTAAACACTTGAGAAATTCTATGTAAGATTGGGTTACTTGATCTTTATTGAAAAGACAATGTTGCTGAGAAGGACATTCTGGAGAATGCAGGCATCGATCCCGCTACCTCTCACATGCAAAGCGAGCGCTCTACCACTTGAGCTAATTCCCCACACACTCACAACAAGAAGGATCAGAAAATCTCAGGACTTTAACTACGGTCCATTCCAACAAACATCGAAAGACTTCTGTACAAAACTTGATCATCTCCCCTTCAGTCCATGATCAAAGCAAAGGCGAGGTGGCCGAGTGGTTAAGGCGATGGACTGCTAATCCATTGTGCAGAGCACGCGTGGGTTCAAATCCCATCCTCGTCGGATACTTTAATTTGGGAAATAATATGGCCTCAAAAGGATGTCAACACTGTTAGGGGTCTTCTTTGTATAGGATCACCTGGATGTACACTTCCAGACAAGGCCAAATTGCCTGTTCCTTTAATTCTTTGATCAAGTGTTATAATCTCAAGAAAAGAGAAAAGAACCCAAAATGTATGACATCTGTTGCGGCAACTTGTTCATGAGTATAGACTCTTGAGGCATACCACAGTACTTCACGAGATACTCTATCTTCATTGATGGGACAGATAAAAATCACAAGTTTATGATTAATGACTTCCTGGAGAATGTGGGCATCGATCCCACTACCTCTCACATGCGAAGCGAGCGCTCTACCACTTGAGCTAATTCCCCACGCTGTTCCGAAATAAAGAGTCAGAAAATCTCATTCAATACAAAATCAAAGGAGCTTGTAAACACTTGACCAATTCTATGTAAGATTGGGGTACTTGACCTTAAGTAAAAAGACAAAGCTGCATAGAGAAGGACATTCTGGAGAATGCGGGCATCGATCCCGCTACCGCTCACATGCTAAGCGAGCGCTCTACCACTTGAGCTAATTCCCCACACTGTTACTTTAAAAAGAATCAGAAAATCTCAATATTATCAGTATTTTTCATTCAATACAAAATCAAAAGAGCTTGTTGTAAACACTTGAGAAATTCTATGTAAGATTGGGTTACTTGATCTTTATTGAAAAGACAAAGTTGCTGAGAAGGACATTCTGGAGAATGCAGGCATCGATCCCGCTACCTCTCACATGCAAAGCGAGCGCTCTACCACTTGAGCACACACACTCACAAAAAGAAGGATCAGAAAATCTCAGGACTTTAACTACGGTCCATTCCAACAAACATCGAAAGACTTCTGTACAAAACTTGATCATCTCCCCTTCAGTCCATGATAAAAGCAAAGGCGAGGTGGCCGAGTGGTTAAGGCGATGGACTGCTAATCCATTGTGCAGAGCACGCGTGGGTTCAAATCCCATCCTCGTCGGATACTTTAATTTGGGAAATAATATGGCCTCAAAAGGATGTCAACACTGTTAGGGGTCTTCTTTGTATAGGATCACCTGGATGTACACTTCCAGACAAGGCCAAATTGCCTGTTCCTTTAATTCTTTCATCAAGTGTTATAATCTCAAGAAAAGAGAAAAGAACCCAAATTGTATGACATCTGTTGCGGCAACTTGTTCATGAGTATAGACTCTTGAGGCATACCACAGTACTTCACGAGATACTCTATCTTCATTGATGGGACAGATAAAAATCACAAGTTTATGATTAATGACTTCCTGGAGAATGTGGGCATCGATCCCGCTACCTCTCACATGCTAAGCGAGCGCTCTACCACTTGAGCTAATTCCCCACACTGTTACTTTAAAAAGAATCAGAAAATCTCAATATTATCAGTATTTTTCATTCAATACAAAATCAAAAGAGCTTGTTGTAAACACTTGAGAAATTCTATGTAAGATTGGGTTACTTGATCTTTATTGAAAAGACAAAGTTGCTGAGAAGGACATTCTGGAGAATGCAGGCATCGATCCCGCTACCTCTCACATGCAAAGCGAGCGCTCTACCACTTGAGCACACACACTCACAAAAAGAAGGATCAGAAAATCTCAGGACTTTAACTACGGTCCATTCCAACAAACATCGAAAGACTTCTGTACAAAACTTGATCATCTCCCCTTCAGTCCATGATAAAAGCAAAGGCGAGGTGGCCGAGTGGTTAAGGCGATGGACTGCTAATCCATTGTGCAGAGCACGCGTGGGTTCAAATCCCATCCTCGTCGGATACTTTAATTTGGGAAATAATATGGCCTCAAAAGGATGTCAACACTGTTAGGGGTCTTCTTTGTATAGGATCACCTGGATGTACACTTCCAGACAAGGCCAAATTGCCTGTTCCTTTAATTCTTTCATCAAGTGTTATAATCTCAAGAAAAGAGAAAAGAACCCAAATTGTATGACATCTGTTGCGGCAACTTGTTCATGAGTATAGACTCTTGAGGCATACCACAGTACTTCACGAGATACTCTATCTTCATTGATGGGACAGATAAAAATCACAAGTTTATGATTAATGACTTCCTGGAGAATGTGGGCATCGATCCCACTACCTCTCACATGCAAAGCGAGCGCTCTACCACTTGAGCAAATTCCCCACGCTGTTCCGAAATAAAGAGTCAGAAAATCTCATTCAATACAAAATCAAAGGAGCTTGTAAACACTTGACCAATTCTATGTAAGATTGGGGTACTTGACCTTAAGTAAAAAGCCAAAGCTGCATAGAGAAGGACATTCTGGAGAATGCGGGCATCGATCCCGCTACCGCTCACATGCTAAGCGAGCGCTCTACCACTTGAGATAATTCCCCACACTGTTACTTTAAAAAGAATCAGAAAATCTCAATATTATCAGTATTTTTCATTCAATACAAAATCAAAAGAGCTTGTTGTAAACACTTGAGAAATTCTATGTAAGATTGGGTTACTTGATCTTAATTGAAAAGACAAAGTTGCTGAGAAGGACATTCTGGAGAATGCAGGCATCGATCCCGCTACCTCTCACATGCAAAGCGAGCGCTCTACCACTTGAGCTAATTCCCCACACACTCACAAAAAGAAGGATCAGAAAATCTCAGGACTTTAACTACGGTCCATTCCAACAAACATCGAAAGACTTCTGTACAAAACTTGATCATCTCCCCTTCAGTCCATGATAAAAGCAAAGGCGAGGTGGCCGAGTGGTTAAGGCGATGGACTGCTAATCCATTGTGCAGAGCACGCGTGGGTTCAAATCCCATCCTCGTCGGATACTTTAATTTGGGAAATAATATGGCCTCAAAAGGATGTCAACACTGTTAGGGGTCTTCTTTGTATAGGATCACCTGGATGTACACTTCCAGACAAGGCCAAATTGCCTGTTCCTTTAATTCTTTGATCAAGTGTTATAATCTCAAGAAAAGAGAAAAGAACCCAAATTGTATGACATCTGTTGCGGCAACTTGTTCATGAGTATAGACTCTTGAGGCATACCACAGTACTTCACGAGATACTCTATCTTCATTGATGGGACAGATAAAAATCACAAGTTTATGATTAATGACTTCTTGGAGAATGTGGGCATCGATCCCACTACCTCTCACATGCAAAGCGAGCGCTCTACCACTTGAGCAAATTCCCCACGCTGTTCCGAAATAAAGAGTCAGAAAATCTCATTCAATACAAAATCAAAGGAGCTTGTAAACACTTGACCAATTCTATGTAAGATTGGGGTACTTGACCTTAAGTAAAAAGACAAAGCTGCATAGAGAAGGACGTTCTGGAGAATGCGGGCATCGATCCCGCTACCTCTCACATGCTAAGCGAGCGCTCTACCACTTGAGCTAATTCCCCACACTGTTACTTTAAAAAGAATCAGAAAATCTCAATATTATCAGTATTTTTCATTCAATACAAAATCAAAAGAGCTTGTTGTAAACACTTGAGAAATTCTATGTAAGATTGGGTTACTTGATCTTTATTGAAAAGACAATGTTGCTGAGAAGGACATTCTGGAGAATGCAGGCATCGATCCCGCTACCTCTCACATGCAAAGCGAGCGCTCTACCACTTGAGCTAATTCCCCACACACTCACAACAAGAAGGATCAGAAAATCTCAGGACTTTAACTACGGTCCATTCCAACAAACATCGAAAGACTTCTGTACAAAACTTGATCATCTCCCCTTCAGTCCATGATCAAAGCAAAGGCGAGGTGGCCGAGTGGTTAAGGCGATGGACTGCTAATCCATTGTGCAGAGCACGCGTGGGTTCAAATCCCATCCTCGTCGGATACTTTAATTTGGGAAATAATATGGCCTCAAAAGGATGTCAACACTGTTAGGGGTCTTCTTTGTATAGGATCACCTGGATGTACACTTCCAGACAAGGCCAAATTGCCTGTTCCTTTAATTCTTTCATCAAGTGTTATAATCTCAAGAAAAGAGAAAAGAACCCAAATTGTATGACATCTGTTGCGGCAACTTGTTCATGAGTATAGACTCTTGAGGCATACCACAGTACTTCACGAGATACTCTATCTTCATTGATGGGACAGATAAAAATCACAAGTTTATGATTAATGACTTCTTGGAGAATGTGGGCATCGATCCCACTACCTCTCACATGCAAAGCGAGCGCTCTACCACTTGAGCAAATTCCCCACGCTGTTCCGAAATAAAGAGTCAGAAAATCTCATTCAATACAAAATCAAAGGAGCTTGTAAACACTTGACCAATTCTATGTAAGATTGGGGTACTTGACCTTAAGTAAAAAGACAAAGCTGCATAGAGAAGGACGTTCTGGAGAATGCGGGCATCGATCCCGCTACCTCTCACATGCTAAGCGAGCGCTCTACCACTTGAGCTAATTCCCCACACTGTTACTTTAAAAAGAATCAGAAAATCTCAATATTATCAGTATTTTTCATTCAATACAAAATCAAAAGAGCTTGTTGTAAACACTTGAGAAATTCTATGTAAGATTGGGTTACTTGATCTTTATTGAAAAGACAATGTTGCTGAGAAGGACATTCTGGAGAATGCAGGCATCGATCCCGCTACCTCTCACATGCAAAGCGAGCGCTCTACCACTTGAGCTAATTCCCCACACACTCACAACAAGAAGGATCAGAAAATCTCAGGACTTTAACTACGGTCCATTCCAACAAACATCGAAAGACTTCTGTACAAAACTTGATCATCTCCCCTTCAGTCCATGATCAAAGCAAAGGCGAGGTGGCCGAGTGGTTAAGGCGATGGACTGCTAATCCATTGTGCAGAGCACGCGTGGGTTCAAATCCCATCCTCGTCGGATACTTTAATTTGGGAAATAATATGGCCTCAAAAGGATGTCAACACTGTTAGGGGTCTTCTTTGTATAGGATCACCTGGATGTACACTTCCAGACAAGGCCAAATTGCCTGTTCCTTTAATTCTTTGATCAAGTGTTATAATCTCAAGAAAAGAGAAAAGAACCCAAAATGTATGACATCTGTTGCGGCAACTTGTTCATGAGTATAGACTCTTGAGGCATACCACAGTACTTCACGAGATACTCTATCTTCATTGATGGGACAGATAAAAATCACAAGTTTATGATTAATGACTTCCTGGAGAATGTGGGCATCGATCCCACTACCTCTCACATGCGAAGCGAGCGCTCTACCACTTGAGCTAATTCCCCACGCTGTTCCGAAATAAAGAGTCAGAAAATCTCATTCAATACAAAATCAAAGGAGCTTGTAAACACTTGACCAATTCTATGTAAGATTGGGGTACTTGACCTTAAGTAAAAAGACAAAGCTGCATAGAGAAGGACATTCTGGAGAATGCGGGCATCGATCCCGCTACCGCTCACATGCTAAGCGAGCGCTCTACCACTTGAGCTAATTCCCCACACTGTTACTTTAAAAAGAATCAGAAAATCTCAATATTATCAGTATTTTTCATTCAATACAAAATCAAAAGAGCTTGTTGTAAACACTTGAGAAATTCTATGTAAGATTGGGTTACTTGATCTTTATTGAAAAGACAAAGTTGCTGAGAAGGACATTCTGGAGAATGCAGGCATCGATCCCGCTACCTCTCACATGCAAAGCGAGCGCTCTACCACTTGAGCACACACACTCACAAAAAGAAGGATCAGAAAATCTCAGGACTTTAACTACGGTCCATTCCAACAAACATCGAAAGACTTCTGTACAAAACTTGATCATCTCCCCTTCAGTCCATGATAAAAGCAAAGGCGAGGTGGCCGAGTGGTTAAGGCGATGGACTGCTAATCCATTGTGCAGAGCACGCGTGGGTTCAAATCCCATCCTCGTCGGATACTTTAATTTGGGAAATAATATGGCCTCAAAAGGATGTCAACACTGTTAGGGGTCTTCTTTGTATAGGATCACCTGGATGTACACTTCCAGACAAGGCCAAATTGCCTGTTCCTTTAATTCTTTCATCAAGTGTTATAATCTCAAGAAAAGAGAAAAGAACCCAAATTGTATGACATCTGTTGCGGCAACTTGTTCATGAGTATAGACTCTTGAGGCATACCACAGTACTTCACGAGATACTCTATCTTCATTGATGGGACAGATAAAAATCACAAGTTTATGATTAATGACTTCCTGGAGAATGTGGGCATCGATCCCACTACCTCTCACATGCAAAGCGAGCGCTCTACCACTTGAGCAAATTCCCCACGCTGTTCCGAAATAAAGAGTCAGAAAATCTCATTCAATACAAAATCAAAGGAGCTTGTAAACACTTGACCAATTCTATGTAAGATTGGGGTACTTGACCTTAAGTAAAAAGCCAAAGCTGCATAGAGAAGGACATTCTGGAGAATGCGGGCATCGATCCCGCTACCGCTCACATGCTAAGCGAGCGCTCTACCACTTGAGATAATTCCCCACACTGTTACTTTAAAAAGAATCAGAAAATCTCAATATTATCAGTATTTTTCATTCAATACAAAATCAAAAGAGCTTGTTGTAAACACTTGAGAAATTCTATGTAAGATTGGGTTACTTGATCTTAATTGAAAAGACAAAGTTGCTGAGAAGGACATTCTGGAGAATGCAGGCATCGATCCCGCTACCTCTCACATGCAAAGCGAGCGCTCTACCACTTGAGCTAATTCCCCACACACTCACAAAAAGAAGGATCAGGAAATCTCAGGACTTTAACTACGGTCCATTCCAACAAACATCGAAAGACTTCTGTACAAAACTTGATCATCTCCCCTTCAGTCCATGATAAAAGCAAAGGCGAGGTGGCCGAGTGGTTAAGGCGATGGACTGCTAATCCATTGTGCAGAGCACGCGTGGGTTCAAATCCCATCCTCGTCGGATACTTTAATTTGGGAAATAATATGGCCTCAAAAGGATGTCAACACTGTTAGGGGTCTTCTTTGTATAGGATCACCTGGATGTACACTTCCAGACAAGGCCAAATTGCCTGTTCCTTTAATTCTTTCATCAAGTGTTATAATCTCAAGAAAAGAGAAAAGAACCCAAATTGTATGACATCTGTTGCGGCAACTTGTTCATGAGTATAGACTCTTGAGGCATACCACAGTACTTCACGAGATACTCTATCTTCATTGATGGGACAGATAAAAATCACAAGTTTATGATTAATGACTTCTTGGAGAATGTGGGCATCGATCCCACTACCTCTCACATGCAAAGCGAGCGCTCTACCACTTGAGCAAATTCCCCACGCTGTTCCGAAATAAAGAGTCAGAAAATCTCATTCAATACAAAATCAAAGGAGCTTGTAAACACTTGACCAATTCTATGTAAGATTGGGGTACTTGACCTTAAGTAAAAAGACAAAGCTGCATAGAGAAGGACGGTCTGGAGAATGCGGGCATCGATCCCGCTACCTCTCACATGCTAAGCGAGCGCTCTACCACTTGAGCTAATTCCCCACACTGTTACTTTAAAAAGAATCAGAAAATCTCAATATTATCAGTATTTTTCATTCAATACAAAATCAAAAGAGCTTGTTGTAAACACTTGAGAAATTCTATGTAAGATTGGGTTACTTGATCTTTATTGAAAAGACAAAGTTGCTGAGAAGGACATTCTGGAGAATGCAGGCATCGATCCCGCTACCTCTCACATGCAAAGCGAGCGCTCTACCACTTGAGCTAATTCCCCACACACTCACAACAAGAAGGATCAGAAAATCTCAGGACTTTAACTACGGTCCATTCCAACAAACATCGAAAGACTTCTGTACAAAACTTGATCATCTCCCCTTCAGTCCATGATAAAAGCAAAGGCGAGGTGGCCGAGTGGTTAAGGCGATGGACTGCTAATCCATTGTGCAGAGCACGCGTGGGTTGAAATCCCATCCTCGTCGGATACTTTAATTTGGGAAATAATATGGCCTCAAAAGGATGTCAACACTGTTAGGGGTCTTCTTTGTATAGGATCACCTGGATGTACACTTCCAGACAAGGCCAAATTGCCTGTTCCTTTAATTCTTTCATCAAGTGTTATAATCTCAAGAAAAGAGAAAAGAACCCAAATTGTATGACATCTGTTGCGGCAACTTGTTCATGAGTATAGACTCTTGAGGCATACCACAGTACTTCACGAGATACTCTATCTTCATTGATGGGACAGATAAAAATCACAAGTTTATGATTAATGACTTCCTGGAGAATGTGGGCATCGATCCCACTACCTCTCACATGCAAAGCGAGCGCTCTACCACTTGAGCAAATTCCCCACGCTGTTCCGAAATAAAGAGTCAGAAAAT
Source organism: Xiphophorus maculatus (assembly GCF_002775205.1). Taxonomy (NCBI): domain Eukaryota; kingdom Metazoa; phylum Chordata; class Actinopteri; order Cyprinodontiformes; family Poeciliidae; genus Xiphophorus; species Xiphophorus maculatus. The sequence continues at coordinate 29,053,129 of NC_036465.1, read as the reverse complement.
CTCATTCAATACAAAATCAAAGGAGCTTGTAAACACTTGACCAATTCTATGTAAGATTGGGGTACTTGACCTTAAGTAAAAAGCCAAAGCTGCATAGAGAAGGACATTCTGGAGAATGCGGGCATCGATCCCGCTACCGCTCACATGCTAAGCGAGCGCTCTACCACTTGAGATAATTCCCCACACTGTTACTTTAAAAAGAATCAGAAAATCTCAATATTATCAGTATTTTTCATTCAATACAAAATCAAAAGAGCTTGTTGTAAACACTTGAGAAATTCTATGTAAGATTGGGTTACTTGATCTTAATTGAAAAGACAAAGTTGCTGAGAAGGACATTCTGGAGAATGCAGGCATCGATCCCGCTACCTCTCACATGCAAAGCGAGCGCTCTACCACTTGAGCTAATTCCCCACACACTCACAAAAAGAAGGATCAGAAAATCTCAGGACTTTAACTACGGTCCATTCCAACAAACATCGAAAGACTTCTGTACAAAACTTGATCATCTCCCCTTCAGTCCATGATAAAAGCAAAGGCGAGGTGGCCGAGTGGTTAAGGCGATGGACTGCTAATCCATTGTGCAGAGCACGCGTGGGTTGAAATCCCATCCTCGTCGGATACTTTAATTTGGGAAATAATATGGCCTCAAAAGGATGTCAACACTGTTAGGGGTCTTCTTTGTATAGGATCACCTGGATGTACACTTCCAGACAAGGCCAAATTGCCTGTTCCTTTAATTCTTTCATCAAGTGTTATAATCTCAAGAAAAGAGAAAAGAACCCAAATTGTATGACATCTGTTGCGGCAACTTGTTCATGAGTATAGACTCTTGAGGCATACCACAGTACTTCACGAGATACTCTATCTTCATTGATGGGACAGATAAAAATCACAAGTTTATGATTAATGACTTCTTGGAGAATGTGGGCATCGATCCCACTACCTCTCACATGCAAAGCGAGCGCTCTACCACTTGAGCAAATTCCCCACGCTGTTCCGAAATAAAGAGTCAGAAAATCTCATTCAATACAAAATCAAAGGAGCTTGTAAACACTTGACCAATTCTATGTAAGATTGGGGTACTTGACCTTAAGTAAAAAGACAAAGCTGCATAGAGAAGGACGTTCTGGAGAATGCGGGCATCGATCCCGCTACCTCTCACATGCTAAGCGAGCGCTCTACCACTTGAGCTAATTCCCCACACTGTTACTTTAAAAAGAATCAGAAAATCTCAATATTATCAGTATTTTTCATTCAATACAAAATCAAAAGAGCTTGTTGTAAACACTTGAGAAATTCTATGTAAGATTGGGTTACTTGATCTTTATTGAAAAGACAAAGTTGCTGAGAAGGACATTCTGGAGAATGCAGGCATCTATCCCGCTACCTCTCACATGCAAAGCGAGCGCTCTACCACTTGAGCTAATTCCCCACACACTCACAACAAGAAGGATCAGAAAATCTCAGGACTTTAACTACGGTCCATTCCAACAAACATCGAAAGACTTCTGTACAAAACTTGATCATCTCCCCTTCAGTCCATGATCAAAGCAAAGGCGAGGTGGCCGAGTGGTTAAGGCGATGGACTGCTAATCCATTGTGCAGAGCACGCGTGGGTTCAAATCCCATCCTCGTCGGATACTTTAATTTGGGAAATAATATGGCCTCAAAAGGATGTCAACACTGTTAGGGGTCTTCTTTGTATAGGATCACCTGGATGTACACTTCCAGACAAGGCCAAATTGCCTGTTCCTTTAATTCTTTGATCAAGTGTTATAATCTCAAGAAAAGAGAAAAGAACCCAAATTGTATGACATCTGTTGCGGCAACTTGTTCATGAGTATAGACTCTTGAGGCATACCACAGTACTTCACGAGATACTCTATCTTCATTGATGGGACAGATAAAAATCACAAGTTTATGATTAATGACTTCCTGGAGAATGTGGGCATCGATCCCACTACCTCTCACATGCGAAGCGAGCGCTCTACCACTTGAGCTAATTCCCCACGCTGTTCCGAAATAAAGAGTCAGAAAATCTCATTCAATACAAAATCAAAGGAGCTTGTAAACACTTGACCAATTCTATGTAAGATTGGGGTACTTGACCTTAAGTAAAAAGACAAAGCTGCATAGAGAAGGACATTCTGGAGAATGCGGGCATCGATCCCGCTACCGCTCACATGCTAAGCGAGCGCTCTACCACTTGAGCTAATTCCCCACACTGTTACTTTAAAAAGAATCAGAAAATCTCAATATTATCAGTATTTTTCATTCAATACAAAATCAAAAGAGCTTGTTGTAAACACTTGAGAAATTCTATGTAAGATTGGGTTACTTGATCTTTATTGAAAAGACAAAGTTGCTGAGAAGGACATTCTGGAGAATGCAGGCATCGATCCCGCTACCTCTCACATGCAAAGCGAGCGCTCTACCACTTGAGCTAATTCCCCACACACTCACAAAAAGAAGGATCAGAAAATCTCAGGACTTTAACTACGGTCCATTCCAACAAACATCGAAAGACTTCTGTACAAAACTTGATCATCTCCCCTTCAGTCCATGATAAAAGCAAAGGCGAGGTGGCCGAGTGGTTAAGGCGATAGACTGCTAATCCATTGTGCAGAGCACGCGTGGGTTCAAATCCCATCCTCGTCGGATACTTTAATTTGGGAAATAATATGGCCTCAAAAGGATGTCAACACTGTTAGGGGTCTTCTTTGTATAGGATCACCTGGATGTACACTTCCAGACAAGGCCAAATTGCCTGTTCCTTTAATTCTTTCATCAAGTGTTATAATCTCAAGAAAAGAGAAAAGAACCCAAATTGTATGACATCTGTTGCGGCAACTTGTTCATGAGTATAGACTCTTGAGGCATACCACAGTACTTCACGAGATACTCTATCTTCATTGATGGGACAGATAAAAATCACAAGTTTATGATTAATGACTTCTTGGAGAATGTGGGCATCGATCCCACTACCTCTCACATGCAAAGCGAGCGCTCTACCACTTGAGCAAATTCCCCACGCTGTTCCGAAATAAAGAGTCAGAAAATCTCATTCAATACAAAATCAAAGGAGCTTGTAAACACTTGACCAATTCTATGTAAGATTGGGGTACTTGACCTTAAGTAAAAAGACAAAGCTGCATAGAGAAGGACGTTCTGGAGAATGCGGGCATCGATCCCGCTACCTCTCACATGCTAAGCGAGCGCTCTACCACTTGAGCTAATTCCCCACACTGTTACTTTAAAAAGAATCAGAAAATCTCAATATTATCAGTATTTTTCATTCAATACAAAATCAAAAGAGCTTGTTGTAAACACTTGAGAAATTCTATGTAAGATTGGGTTACTTGATCTTTATTGAAAAGACAAAGTTGCTGAGAAGGACATTCTGGAGAATGCAGGCATCGATCCCGCTACCTCTCACATGCAAAGCGAGCGCTCTACCACTTGAGCTAATTCCCCACACACTCACAACGAGAAGGATCAGAAAATCTCAGGACTTTAACTACGGTCCATTCCAACAAACATCGAAAGACTTCTGTACAAAACTTGATCATCTCCCCTTCAGTCCATGATCAAAGCAAAGGCGAGGTGGCCGAGTGGTTAAGGCGATGGACTGCTAATCCATTGTGCAGAGCACGCGTGGGTTCAAATCCCATCCTCGTCGGATACTTTAATTTGGGAAATAATATGGCCTCAAAAGGATGTCAACACTGTTAGGGGTCTTCTTTGTATAGGATCACCTGGATGTACACTTCCAGACAAGGCCAAATTGCCTGTTCCTTTAATTCTTTGATCAAGTGTTATAATCTCAAGAAAAGAGAAAAGAACCCAAATTGTATGACATCTGTTGCGGCAACTTGTTCATGAGTATAGACTCTTGAGGCATACCACAGTACTTCACGAGATACTCTATCTTCATTGATGGGACAGATAAAAATCACAAGTTTATGATTAATGACTTCCTGGAGAATGTGGGCATCGATCCCACTACCTCTCACATGCGAAGCGAGCGCTCTACCACTTGAGCTAATTCCCCACGCTGTTCCGAAATAAAGAGTCAGAAAATCTCATTCAATACAAAATCAAAGGAGCTTGTAAACACTTGACCAATTCTATGTAAGATTGGGGTACTTGACCTTAAGTAAAAAGACAAAGCTGCATAGAGAAGGACGTTCTGGAGAATGCGGGCATCGATCCCGCTACCGCTCACATGCTAAGCGAGCGCTCTACCACTTGAGCTAATTCCCCACACTGTTACTTTAAAAAGAATCAGAAAATCTCAATATTATCAGTATTTTTCATTCAATACAAAATCAAAAGAGCTTGTTGTAAACACTTGAGAAATTCTATGTAAGATTGGGTTACTTGATCTTTATTGAAAAGACAAAGTTGCTGAGAAGGACATTCTGGAGAATGCAGGCATCGATCCCGCTACCTCTCACATGCAAAGCGAGCGCTCTACCACTTGAGCACACACACTCACAACAAGAAGGATCAGAAAATCTCAGGACTTTAACTACGGTCCATTCCAACAAACATCGAAAGACTTCTGTACAAAACTTGATCATCTCCCCTTCAGTCCATGATCAAAGCAAAGGCGAGGTGGCCGAGTGGTTAAGGCGATGGACTGCTAATCCATTGTGCAGAGCACGCGTGGGTTCAAATCCCATCCTCGTCGGATACTTTAATTTGGGAAATAATATGGCCTCAAAAGGATGTCAACACTGTTAGGGGTCTTCTTTGTATAGGATCACCTGGATGTACACTTCCAGACAAGGCCAAATTGCCTGTTCCTTTAATTCTTTGATCAAGTGTTATAATCTCAAGAAAAGAGAAAAGAACCCAAATTGTATGACATGTGTTGCGGCAACTTGTTCATGAGTATAGACTCTTGAGGCATACCACAGTACTTCACGAGATACTCTATCTTCATTGATGGGACAGATAAAAATCACAAGTTTATGATTAATGTCTTCCTGGAGAATGTGGGCATCGATCCCACTACCTCTCACATGCGAAGCGAGCGCTCTACCACTTGAGCTAATTCCCCACGCTGTTCCGAAATAAGGTATCAGAAAATCTCATTCAATACAAAATCAAAGGAGCTTGTAAACACTTGACCAATTCTATGTAAGATTGGGGTACTTGACCTTAAGTAAAAAGACAAAGCTGCATAGAGAAGGACGTTCTGGAGAATGCGGGCATCGATCCCGCTACCTCTCACATGCTAAGCGAGCGCTCTACCACTTGAGCTAATTCCCCACACTGTTACTTTAAAAAGAATCAGAAAATCTCAATATTATCAGTATTTTTCATTCAATACAAAATCAAAAGAGCTTGTTGTAAACACTTGAGAAATTCTATGTAAGATTGGGTTACTTGATCTTTATTGAAAAGACAAAGTTGCTGAGAAGGACATTCTGGAGAATGCAGGCATCGATCCCGCTACCTCTCACATGCAAAGCGAGCGCTCTACCACTTGAGCACACACACTCACAAAAAGAAGGATCAGAAAATCTCAGGACTTTAACTACGGTCCATTCCAACAAACATCGAAAGACTTCTGTACAAAACTTGATCATCTCCCCTTCAGTCCATGATAAAAGCAAAGGCGAGGTGGCCGAGTGGTTAAGGCGATGGACTGCTAATCCATTGTGCAGAGCACGCGTGGGTTCAAATCCCATCCTCGTCGGATACTTTAATTTGGGAAATAATATGGCCTCAAAAGGATGTCAACACTGTTAGGGGTCTTCTTTGTATAGGATCACCTGGATGTACACTTCCAGACAAGGCCAAATTGCCTGTTCCTTTAATTCTTTCATCAAGTGTTATAATCTCAAGAAAAGAGAAAAGAACCCAAATTGTATGACATCTGTTGCGGCAACTTGTTCATGAGTATAGACTCTTGAGGCATACCACAGTACTTCACGAGATACTCTATCTTCATTGATGGGACAGATAAAAATCACAAGTTTATGATTAATGACTTCCTGGAGAATGTGGGCATCGATCCCACTACCTCTCACATGCAAAGCGAGCGCTCTACCACTTGAGCAAATTCCCCACGCTGTTCCGAAATAAAGAGTCAGAAAATCTCATTCAATACAAAATCAAAGGAGCTTGTAAACACTTGACCAATTCTATGTAAGATTGGGGTACTTGACCTTAAGTAAAAAGCCAAAGCTGCATAGAGAAGGACATTCTGGAGAATGCGGGCATCGATCCCGCTACCGCTCACATGCTAAGCGAGCGCTCTACCACTTGAGATAATTCCCCACACTGTTACTTTAAAAAGAATCAGAAAATCTCAATATTATCAGTATTTTTCATTCAATACAAAATCAAAAGAGCTTGTTGTAAACACTTGAGAAATTCTATGTAAGATTGGGTTACTTGATCTTAATTGAAAAGACAAAGTTGCTGAGAAGGACATTCTGGAGAATGCAGGCATCGATCCCGCTACCTCTCACATGCAAAGCGAGCGCTCTACCACTTGAGCTAATTCCCCACACACTCACAAAAAGAAGGATCAGAAAATCTCAGGACTTTAACTACGGTCCATTCCAACAAACATCGAAAGACTTCTGTACAAAACTTGATCATCTCCCCTTCAGTCCATGATAAAAGCAAAGGCGAGGTGGCCGAGTGGTTAAGGCGATGGACTGCTAATCCATTGTGCAGAGCACGCGTGGGTTCAAATCCCATCCTCGTCGGATACTTTAATTTGGGAAATAATATGGCCTCAAAAGGATGTCAACACTGTTAGGGGTCTTCTTTGTATAGGATCACCTGGATGTACACTTCCAGACAAGGCCAAATTGCCTGTTCCTTTAATTCTTTCATCAAGTGTTATAATCTCAAGAAAAGAGAAAAGAACCCAAATTGTATGACATCTGTTGCGGCAACTTGTTCATGAGTATAGACTCTTGAGGCATACCACAGTACTTCACGAGATACTCTATCTTCATTGATGGGACAGATAAAAATCACAAGTTTATGATTAATGACTTCCTGGAGAATGTGGGCATCGATCCCACTACCTCTCACATGCAAAGCGAGCGCTCTACCACTTGAGCAAATTCCCCACGCTGTTCCAAAATAAAGAGTCAGAAAATCTCATTCAATACAAAATCAAAGGAGCTTGTAAACACTTGACCAATTCTATGTAAGATTGGGGTACTTGACCTTAAGTAAAAAGCCAAAGCTGCATAGAGAAGGACATTCTGGAGAATGCGGGCATCGATCCCGCTACCGCTCACATGCTAAGCGAGCGCTCTACCACTTGAGATAATTCCCCACACTGTTACTTTAAAAAGAATCAGAAAATCTCAATATTATCAGTATTTTTCATTCAATACAAAATCAAAAGAGCTTGTTGTAAACACTTGAGAAATTCTATGTAAGATTGGGTTACTTGATCTTAATTGAAAAGACAAAGTTGCTGAGAAGGACATTCTGGAGAATGCAGGCATCGATCCCGCTACCTCTCACATGCAAAGCGAGCGCTCTACCACTTGAGCTAATTCCCCACACACTCACAAAAAGAAGGATCAGAAAATCTCAGGACTTTAACTACGGTCCATTCCAACAAACATCGAAAGACTTCTGTACAAAACTTGATCATCTCCCCTTCAGTCCATGATAAAAGCAAAGGCGAGGTGGCCGAGTGGTTAAGGCGATGGACTGCTAATCCATTGTGCAGAGCACGCGTGGGTTCAAATCCCATCCTCGTCGGATACTTTAATTTGGGAAATAATATGGCCTCAAAAGGATGTCAACACTGTTAGGGGTCTTCTTTGTATAGGATCACCTGGATGTACACTTCCAGACAAGGCCAAATTGCCTGTTCCTTTAATTCTTTCATCAAGTGTTATAATCTCAAGAAAAGAGAAAAGAACCCAAATTGTATGACATCTGTTGCGGCAACTTGTTCATGAGTATAGACTCTTGAGGCATACCACAGTACTTCACGAGATACTCTATCTTCATTGATGGGACAGATAAAAATCACAAGTTTATGATTAATGACTTCTTGGAGAATGTGGGCATCGATCCCACTACCTCTCACATGCAAAGCGAGCGCTCTACCACTTGAGCAAATTCCCCACGCTGTTCCGAAATAAAGAGTCAGAAAATCTCATTCAATACAAAATCAAAGGAGCTTGTAAACACTTGACCAATTCTATGTAAGATTGGGGTACTTGACCTTAAGTAAAAAGACAAAGCTGCATAGAGAAGGACATTCTGGAGAATGCGGGCATCGATCCCGCTACCGCTCACATGCTAAGCGAGCGCTCTACCACTTGAGATAATTCCCCACACTGTTACTTTAAAAAGAATCAGAAAATCTCAATATTATCAGTATTTTTCATTCAATACAAAATCAAAAGAGCTTGTTGTAAACACTTGAGAAATTCTATGTAAGATTGGGTTACTTGATCTTAATTGAAAAGACAAAGTTGCTGAGAAGGACATTCTGGAGAATGCAGGCATCGATCCCGCTACCTCTCACATGCAAAGCGAGCGCTCTACCACTTGAGCTAATTCCCCACACACTCACAAAAAGAAGGATCAGAAAATCTCAGGACTTTAACTACGGTCCATTCCAACAAACATCGAAAGACTTCTGTACAAAACTTGATCATCTCCCCTTCAGTCCATGATAAACTTTAAAGGCGAGGTGGCCGAGTGGTTAAGACGATGGACTACTAATCCATTGTGCAGAGCACGCGTGGGTTCAAATCCCATCCTCGTCGGATACTTTAATTTGGGAAATAATATGGCCTCAAAAGGATGTCAACACTGTTAGGGGTCTTCTTTGTATAGGATCACCTGGATGTACACTTCCAGACAAGGCCAAATTGCCTGTTCCTTTAATTCTTTGATCAAGTGTTATAATCTCAAGAAAAGAGAAAAGAACCCAAATTGTATGACATCTGTTGCGGCAACTTGTTCATGAGTATAGACTCTTGAGGCATACCACAGTACTTCACGAGATACTCTATCTTCATTGATGGGACAGATAAAAATCACAAGTTTATGATTAATGACTTCTTGGAGAATGTGGGCATCGATCCCACTACCTCTCACATGCAAAGCGAGCGCTCTACCACTTGAGCAAATTCCCCACGCTGTTCCGAAATAAAGAGTCAGAAAATCTCATTCAATACAAAATCAAAGGAGCTTGTAAACACTTGACCAATTCTATGTAAGATTGGGGTACTTGACCTTAAGTAAAAAGACAAAGCTGCATAGAGAAGGACGTTCTGGAGAATGCGGGCATCGATCCCGCTACCTCTCACATGCTAAGCGAGCGCTCTACCACTTGAGCTAATTCCCCACACTGTTACTTTAAAAAGAATCAGAAAATCTCAATATTATCAGTATTTTTCATTCAATACAAAATCAAAAGAGCTTGTTGTAAACACTTGAGAAATTCTATGTAAGATTGGGTTACTTGATCTTTATTGAAAAGACAAAGTTGCTGAGAAGGACATTCTGGAGAATGCAGGCATCGATCCCGCTACCTCTCACATGCAAAGCGAGCGCTCTACCACTTGAGCTAATTCCCCACACACTCACAACGAGAAGGATCAGAAAATCTCAGGACTTTAACTACGGTCCATTCCAACAAACATCGAAAGACTTCTGTACAAAACTTGATCATCTCCCCTTCAGTCCATGATCAAAGCAAAGGCGAGGTGGCCGAGTGGTTAAGGCGATGGACTGCTAATCCATTGTGCAGAGCACGCGTGGGTTCAAATCCCATCCTCGTCGGATACTTTAATTTGGGAAATAATATGGCCTCAAAAGGATGTCAACACTGTTAGGGGTCTTCTTTGTATAGGATCACCTGGATGTACACTTCCAGACAAGGCCAAATTGCCTGTTCCTTTAATTCTTTCATCAAGTGTTATAATCTCAAGAAAAGAGAAAAGAACCCAAATTGTATGACATCTGTTGCGGCAACTTGTTCATGAGTATAGACTCTTGAGGCATACCACAGTACTTCACGAGATACTCTATCTTCATTGATGGGACAGATAAAAATCACAAGTTTATGATTAATGACTTCCTGGAGAATGTGGGCATCGATCCCACTACCTCTCACATGCGAAGCGAGCGCTCTACCACTTGAGCTAATTCCCCACGCTGTTCCGAAATAAAGAGTCAGAAAATCTCATTCAATACAAAATCAAAGGAGCTTGTAAACACTTGACCAATTCTATGTAAGATTGGGGTACTTGACCTTAAGTAAAAAGACAAAGCTGCATAGAGAAGGACGTTCTGGAGAATGCGGGCATCGATCCCGCTACCGCTCACATGCTAAGCGAGCGCTCTACCACTTGAGCTAATTCCCCACACTGTTACTTTAAAAAGAATCAGAAAATCTCAATATTATCAGTATTTTTCATTCAATACAAAATCAAAAGAGCTTGTTGTAAACACTTGAGAAATTCTATGTAAGATTGGGTTACTTGATCTTTATTGAAAAGACAAAGTTGCTGAGAAGGACATTCTGGAGAATGCAGGCATCGATCCCGCTACCTCTCACATGCAAAGCGAGCGCTCTACCACTTGAGCACACACACTCACAACAAGAAGGATCAGAAAATCTCAGGACTTTAACTACGGTCCATTCCAACAAACATCGAAAGACTTCTGTACAAAACTTGATCATCTCCCCTTCAGTCCATGATCAAAGCAAAGGCGAGGTGGCCGAGTGGTTAAGGCGATGGACTGCTAATCCATTGTGCAGAGCACGCGTGGGTTCAAATCCCATCCTCGTCGGATACTTTAATTTGGGAAATAATATGGCCTCAAAAGGATGTCAACACTGTTAGGGGTCTTCTTTGTATAGGATCACCTGGATGTACACTTCCAGACAAGGCCAAATTGCCTGTTCCTTTAATTCTTTGATCAAGTGTTATAATCTCAAGAAAAGAGAAAAGAACCCAAATTGTATGACATGTGTTGCGGCAACTTGTTCATGAGTATAGACTCTTGAGGCATACCACAGTACTTCACGAGATACTCTATCTTCATTGATGGGACAGATAAAAATCACAAGTTTATGATTAATGTCTTCCTGGAGAATGTGGGCATCGATCCCACTACCTCTCACATGCGAAGCGAGCGCTCTACCACTTGAGCTAATTCCCCACGCTGTTCCGAAATAAGGTATCAGAAAATCTCATTCAATACAAAATCAAAGGAGCTTGTAAACACTTGACCAATTCTATGTAAGATTGGGGTACTTGACCTTAAGTAAAAAGACAAAGCTGCATAGAGAAGGACGTTCTGGAGAATGCGGGCATCGATCCCGCTACCTCTCACATGCTAAGCGAGCGCTCTACCACTTGAGCTAATTCCCCACACTGTTACTTTAAAAAGAATCAGAAAATCTCAATATTATCAGTATTTTTCATTCAATACAAAATCAAAAGAGCTTGTTGTAAACACTTGAGAAATTCTATGTAAGATTGGGTTACTTGATCTTTATTGAAAAGACAAAGTTGCTGAGAAGGACATTCTGGAGAATGCAGGCATCGATCCCGCTACCTCTCACATGCAAAGCGAGCGCTCTACCACTTGAGCACACACACTCACAAAAAGAAGGATCAGAAAATCTCAGGACTTTAACTACGGTCCATTCCAACAAACATCGAAAGACTTCTGTACAAAACTTGATCATCTCCCCTTCAGTCCATGATAAAAGCAAAGGCGAGGTGGCCGAGTGGTTAAGGCGATGGACTGCTAATCCATTGTGCAGAGCACGCGTGGGTTCAAATCCCATCCTCGTCGGATACTTTAATTTGGGAAATAATATGGCCTCAAAAGGATGTCAACACTGTTAGGGGTCTTCTTTGTATAGGATCACCTGGATGTACACTTCCAGACAAGGCCAAATTGCCTGTTCCTTTAATTCTTTCATCAAGTGTTATAATCTCAAGAAAAGAGAAAAGAACCCAAATTGTATGACATCTGTTGCGGCAACTTGTTCATGAGTATAGACTCTTGAGGCATACCACAGTACTTCACGAGATACTCTATCTTCATTGATGGGACAGATAAAAATCACAAGTTTATGATTAATGACTTCCTGGAGAATGTGGGCATCGATCCCACTACCTCTCACATGCAAAGCGAGCGCTCTACCACTTGAGCAAATTCCCCACGCTGTTCCGAAATAAAGAGTCAGAAAATCTCATTCAATACAAAATCAAAGGAGCTTGTAAACACTTGACCAATTCTATGTAAGATTGGGGTACTTGACCTTAAGTAAAAAGCCAAAGCTGCATAGAGAAGGACATTCTGGAGAATGCGGGCATCGATCCCGCTACCGCTCACATGCTAAGCGAGCGCTCTACCACTTGAGATAATTCCCCACACTGTTACTTTAAAAAGAATCAGAAAATCTCAATATTATCAGTATTTTTCATTCAATACAAAATCAAAAGAGCTTGTTGTAAACACTTGAGAAATTCTATGTAAGATTGGGTTACTTGATCTTAATTGAAAAGACAAAGTTGCTGAGAAGGACATTCTGGAGAATGCAGGCATCGATCCCGCTACCTCTCACATGCAAAGCGAGCGCTCTACCACTTGAGCTAATTCCCCACACACTCACAAAAAGAAGGATCAGAAAATCTCAGGACTTTAACTACGGTCCATTCCAACAAACATCGAAAGACTTCTGTACAAAACTTGATCATCTCCCCTTCAGTCCATGATAAAAGCAAAGGCGAGGTGGCCGAGTGGTTAAGGCGATGGACTGCTAATCCATTGTGCAGAGCACGCGTGGGTTCAAATCCCATCCTCGTCGGATACTTTAATTTGGGAAATAATATGGCCTCAAAAGGATGTCAACACTGTTAGGGGTCTTCTTTGTATAGGATCACCTGGATGTACACTTCCAGACAAGGCCAAATTGCCTGTTCCTTTAATTCTTTCATCAAGTGTTATAATCTCAAGAAAAGAGAAAAGAACCCAAATTGTATGACATCTGTTGCGGCAACTTGTTCATGAGTATAGACTCTTGAGGCATACCACAGTACTTCACGAGATACTCTATCTTCATTGATGGGACAGATAAAAATCACAAGTTTATGATTAATGACTTCTTGGAGAATGTGGGCATCGATCCCACTACCTCTCACATGCAAAGCGAGCGCTCTACCACTTGAGCAAATTCCCCACGCTGTTCCGAAATAAAGAGTCAGAAAATCTCATTCAATACAAAATCAAAGGAGCTTGTAAACACTTGACCAATTCTATGTAAGATTGGGGTACTTGACCTTAAGTAAAAAGACAAAGCTGCATAGAGAAGGACATTCTGGAGAATGCGGGCATCGATCCCGCTACCGCTCACATGCTAAGCGAGCGCTCTACCACTTGAGATAATTCCCCACACTGTTACTTTAAAAAGAATCAGAAAATCTCAATATTATCAGTATTTTTCATTCAATACAAAATCAAAAGAGCTTGTTGTAAACACTTGAGAAATTCTATGTAAGATTGGGTTACTTGATCTTAATTGAAAAGACAAAGTTGCTGAGAAGGACATTCTGGAGAATGCAGGCATCGATCCCGCTACCTCTCACATGCAAAGCGAGCGCTCTACCACTTGAGCTAATTCCCCACACACTCACAAAAAGAAGGATCAGAAAATCTCAGGACTTTAACTACGGTCCATTCCAACAAACATCGAAAGACTTCTGTACAAAACTTGATCATCTCCCCTTCAGTCCATGATAAACTTTAAAGGCGAGGTGGCCGAGTGGTTAAGACGATGGACTACTAATCCATTGTGCAGAGCACGCGTGGGTTCAAATCCCATCCTCGTCGGATACTTTAATTTGGGAAATAATATGGCCTCAAAAGGATGTCAACACTGTTAGGGGTCTTCTTTGTATAGGATCACCTGGATGTACACTTCCAGACAAGGCCAAATTGCCTGTTCCTTTAATTCTTTGATCAAGTGTTATAATCTCAAGAAAAGAGAAAAGAACCCAAATTGTATGACATCTGTTGCGGCAACTTGTTCATGAGTATAGACTCTTGAGGCATACCTTAGTACTTCACGAGATATTCTATCTTCATTGATGGGACAGATAAAAATCAGAAGTTTATGATGAATGACTTTCTGGAGAACGTGGGCATCGATCCCACTACCTCTCACATGCGAAGCGAGCGCTCTACCACTTGAGCTAATTCCCCACACTGTTACTTTAAAAAGAATCAGAAAATCTCAATATTATCAGTATTTTTCATTCAATACAAAATCAAAAGAGCTTGTTGTAAACACTTGAGAAATTCTATGTAAGATTGGGTTACTTGATCTTTATTGAAAAGACAAAGTTGCTGAGAAGGACATTCTGGAGAATGCAGGCATCGATCCCGCTACCTCTCACATGCAAAGCGAGCGCTCTACCACTTGAGCTAATTCCCCACACACTCACAACAAGAAGGATCAGAAAATCTCAGGACTTTAACTACGGTCCATTCCAACAAACATCGAAAGACTTCTGTACAAAACTTGATCATCTCCCCTTCAGTCCATGATAAAAGCAAAGGCGAGGTGGCCGAGTGGTTAAGGCGAAGGACTGCTAATCCATTGTGCAGAGCACGCGTGGGTTCGAATCCCATCCTCGTCGGATACTTTAATTTGGGAAATAATATGGCCTCAAAAGAATGTCAACACTGTTAGAGGTCTTCTTTGTATAGGATCACCTGGATGTACACTTCCAGACAAGGCCAAATTGCCTGTTCCTTTAATTCTTTCATCAAGTGTTATAATCTCAAGAAAAGAGAAAAGAACCCAAATTGTATGACATCTGTTGCGGCAACTTGTTCATGAGTATAGACTCTTGAGGCATACCACAGTACTTCACGAGATACTCTATCTTCATTGATGGGACAGATAAAAATCACAAGTTTATGATTAATGACTTCCTGGAGAACGTGGGCATCGATCCCACTACCTCTCACATGCGAAGCGAGCGCTCTACCACTTGAGCTAATTCCCCACGCTGTTCCGAAATAAAGAGTCAGAAAATCTCATTCAATACAAAATCAAAGGAGCTTGTAAACACTTGAGCAATTCTATGTAAGATTGGGGTACTTGTTATTAAGTGAAAAGATGAAGCTGCATAGAGAAGGACATTCTGGAGAATGTGGGGATCAATCCCGCTAACTCTCACATGCAAAGCGAGCGCTCTACCACTTGAGCTAATTCCCCACACACTCACAAAAAGAAGGATCAGAAAATCTCAGGACTTTAACTACGGTCCATTCCAACAAACATCGAAAGACTTCTGTACAAAACTTGATCATCTCCCCTTCAGTCTATGATAAAAGCAAAGGTGAGGTGGCCGAGTGGTTAAGCCGATGGACTACTAATCCATTGTACACAGAACGCGTGGGTTCAAATCACATCCTCGTCGGATACTTTAATTTGGGAAATAATATGGCCTCAAACATCTGACAACGGTCAGTTGTCAGTGGACAACTGCTCTCCTTATGCATTGCTATGGGCAGGCCCCAATAATATACTTATGACAAATCACTTTCCAAATCTATCACAATGATTTTTTTCATGTAAAGAATTCTTTTGCACATCCATTTGATTATATTAATATTTTTATTCCCCGCCGATGACAGCAGTTTCAGCTTAGATCACAACCGGCTCTGAAGCGAACGATCATCTTGGAAATAAGACAAAATATGACATTGCTAGAACATCTAAAACTAGTCGCCACTTCCCACATGCTGAGCCTTAATTGTCTCTCAATAGAACATGGAAATGGGATAATTTCAGTATAATGTGGATGTAAAAGTTACTTAATACAACTGTTATCAGTTAGAATGGATCTAATTGTAAGCAGGTGGTTTGATTTTGACCTGTTGGACATTTTGTCACTGCAAATGAACTCAATTGAACTAAACTGATCGATGCAACCTGTCATGGGTTTGGCTGCTCAGACAACATCAATAGACCACCAGTTGTATTCCATATTCAGCAGATGATCATCATTATGTTTAAGTCCCCATTCTGGGTCAGAAGCACTAGGAAAATGTTTAAAATCACAGATTTTAACCAACAAGACACTCGTACAGAAATTGTACACTCAAAAAAAGGAATACCACAATTGTACATAGTGTTATGTTTTAATAACTCAAAAATCCTGAGTTATTTGCATCAACTTAAGTTAGATGTATGGTCTGAAGGCCAAAATGCGCTACATCAGGTTTACTTTTCTATTTTAGGTTTTCTTGACTTCACTCCTGCTGAACCCAAGTGTCAAAAGTCATGTCTATCATTTTACAAGCTTTGCCCTCTGAAATAATGAAATACACAGCAGAATGCCTTACTGGTGAACAGTTGCATGATGTTGTAGAGTTGTTGATCATAAAATATCCATGCTTAAAGGGGCAGGGCTCTCTTACTGGACTCTACGGTTGGAAATTCAGCCTAAGGTATAAAATGTGTCAACTATCGTTTCATGCTTAAGGGGTTCGGGATGTCCAGAAATTAGCATGAAAAACAAATAGTCTGGTAGCTCATCTAGTCCTAAGCAAGTGAAGAAACTGAAGAGACCAGAAGTCATTTTTTGCCCCCATTATCTGCCTGGAGAAGATGGATAAACACTTCAACAGGAGCGAGAGGAAATGCTAAATGGGACTTTATGAATGACCTATACACATTAAAGAAGTTTAAATCTGTGTCACGGATCATTTTTAGGGACTTTTCCACATTCCAGATGTCAGTGACTCGTTTATTCAATATACTGTATTTATTTTCTGTTTTGTTTTGCAGAACAACTCCATTACAGCAAAGAGATCTTGCAGCCTCCACGCAAGCTCTCCTGCTTGGAGGCCTTGCTCAGAGTCTTTGTATTTCAATGAAAACCCTGAGAAGCTCGTGAAGTGAGTACAAAGTAAGTGCCAGTTGTTTTAAGATGGATATTCTCATTCAAAGTTGTGGCAAATGAGCTCTCATAAAGGTGTTTAAAGAAAATTTTGTCATTCCCTCACCAACAATCTCTGCCTTTCTAAACAGTTAGGTTTTAGGTTTGACCATCATACTCCTTTTCATTGGGCCTACAAATATCAGACAGTATATGATTTACAAACTTTAATGAACTCACCCATTACCAGTTTAAATAAAGTGTTGTTTTGAGAAGTGATTGTTTGTTTCTTCCTGTTAACAGTTCTTTTCTATTTAACATGACTTTAATTTGACACAATAGACTCAATTAGGACTAACTTAGCCATATCAAGTTGATCTTACTCAATAATTCTGTATTGCTTTAATGTGTATTAATTCTGTGAACTTTATCATACATGTAACATAGGATTCATACATGAAATGAACATAACCACATTAAGTTTAAGTCACTTTTGTACAGTGTGCTTAAATTTAATGAGTAAATAATACAAAAACATGTTGCTTACCATCAATTTTAAAAAGTTATGTGGAACCACTTGAAATAACACTTTTAAGTGTGTCCAGTATATATTTTTTTAAGTATATAGAGACACTACTACTGATAGTCTGTTTCATGTCGGATTCTTTTGCTCTTTGTTAGTACACTGTGTCAAGAAAACTGGCATAGGGTGTGAGATCTTTCCGGGTGCATGCAGAAAAGGTGCATAGAGGCCTGGGAGAAACTAAGTAATCTTGTAGTTTGATTAAAAGCTAATTAAATTGAATATGAAGGAATAGTAAAATGAATACAAGTAATCACATAATAACCTTCTGAAATGTATTATCTGAAATGTGATCTGTAATGATTTCTGTAATGAATTAACTGTGGAAAGATTATGGTTGATGAATTATAATAAGTAAGGGATGTGATTGATTGTTAACTAAGGATCAAACTTGTGATAATGTGAAGTTGTAATCATTTGAAATTAATTCAAACAGGTTTAACAACAGATTTAATGTGTTTAATGAGCTATAATAAATAATAGTGGGTTATAGAAAAAGAGAGGAATACAGCACAGTCCTGAAACAGGAAACGTCGCAAGCAGTTCTGAACAGATGGTCAGAGCGCACAGGATGGTTGGAGTGTTGAGTTTGGCTGAAGCAACGGAGAAAGGGGAAGTACGGGACTTTCCACTACGGTCAGCAGAAATAGGTTGGGCAATGTGGGGGCTTTTTCATGATACATAGCAGATGTGAAGCAAGTCACGTAGACCAAACCTCCCCATACACACACATGGGGGAGAGATGCATAAAAAGGGGCTGAAAAGAGGAACCAGCCGTTCCCAGTCCGACGGCGCAGAAGGAGAGACAACTTGCTGAAGCAGATTGAGCCACGGACTGCACTTCAGAACCACGGGAGAGCTCGGACTTCACACCGCCAAGAAAGGACTGGGTTCCATCGCCCCATCCCTGGTTCTTCATTCGATCGTCGGTCTCGTCTCAGCCCAGCAATTACAAACTCTGCAACAAGACTTGGAGGAAGGACAAAGCTCCCTCAGGGATGAGGAACTGGGTTTTGCAAAAGGATTCGGACCCGTTCGGCTTTGTTTCTTTCCTAAAGAGGGTTTTTTCCACACAAGGCAAAGACCTCAACCAAGGATGCTAGAAATTCCTGTTGCCAAAGATCCACCATCGTCTGGGTATGAGTTGAATCTGCTCATTGAAATTCCATTTCAGAACTTGCGACTTTAGTCAGGGAAAAGAGGACAGGGTAGTATGATTGTACATGTAAATTTTATTACACTGTTTTTGAATTATCTACGATTGATTATTGATTTGTATGTCGCATATCCCTGCTTAAGCTTGCTTAATAAATTTATACTATAAAATTCTAAAGAGGTTGGTGGACATTGGAATTAATAGAGTCATTTAATCTTCGTTCAGTTCTTTTAATTAAGGTAAAACTAATGTACATGATTCCAGTAAATAGGAGGCTTCATAATTTCCTTTGGTGAGATTAAATAATGACCCTGGGACTTACATCTAAGTCACTAAACATAATCTAGCCGGTTCCAAGTGCAAGTTATGATTTAGAAAGTGGGCTACCGTTAACAGAAGTGGTTATTGGAATTATGCAGCTGTGAGGGCTACTCAGCTGATTGTTTCTTAACTGTAAAGGGTCATAACTTCTGGATTGGAGGTAGTTAGAGCTAGACGAATCACTTTCGCCACCAGTTTAAATAGATTATCTCTTATAGAGTACTTTTAGGGTAATACCCAGGTCTCAGAGATTTTCCGGACCTGTTAGACAGAGAACTGGTCAGTAGGCAGCCCTGTGAAGTAGTGAGGAGTGGGCGGGGCTGACTATTGCAGGATAACCTTCATGGCGCCCAACGTGGGGCGGCGCACAACTGAGTAGGCGGGCCCCAAAGATACCAAGTCGGTGAAAACAGATGTGAGACTCTGAATAGCTCACTTGGGTTACTAACTCTTGGGGAAAAGAGTTAGTGGTGACTGATAAGGCCATCAGTCACAACCCTCGCAGTAACTGTATAGCATACAGGTGAGGGAAAGCTTCTACTGAGGATAGAATGACCAGATCCAGACAGTGAAGCCAGTAGCCAACACAGCCTGGACCCATCCCTACTCGAAAGCGCAAAGAGAGGCTTTGGGGGATAGGCGACTCGAAGACAAAGACAACTATGAGCGAAGAAGAAGGAGGGGAACTGGATCCCCTGCAAAAGCCAGCAATGGGACAAGGGGTAAGCGACACCAGCCGGGACTGGAGGAGTCATCAATCCCGTCTTTCCCAATCCACTATAACACGACTTCCTACAAAGTTAATATTACTCGGTGATGGATTGGAATCCTGGACTGAAATAAATAAGAAGATGTTCTTTGGATCTCACTACGCCACCGGTAAAGACATGGCTCAGGAATTAATGGAGATCCTAGTGAGGAATCACATATACTACTGCACCCAGCTCAACCATGGCCACCGCCTGGGGGTCGTCAGATGCCCGGTGAAGGTTGCTAAGAAGGCGGAGGTTGGGGAGTGGCTGGAATGGTTCGCTAGACTCCTTGAAGGATGGACAGATGGTAAGCTGCGGACTGTCTACAGCCCCTCCGAAAAGTATGACAGCATAGTAAAAACAGCTACACTGGCAGCGGGCATCGACGGAATCCTGGTGAACCCTCTCGTTAGAGGAGTGCGCCAATATAAAGAGTATACTGAGGCCATGCAGAGACTTTCAACCTACAAAGAAGGCAAGGAAAAGGAGCAAGCCCTCGAAGAGGCAGAGTCGGAGGTGGCTGAGGCCCCATCCCGACTGCCCAGCAGAACCACGACACCGACTCGCCAGCAGAAGCAACCTCCGAGGGATCTGATAGACCTGACGGGCGGCAGCGACGACAACGGCGGCGGTGACAGCAGCGACGACAACGATGGAGGTCCCTCAGCTCCACCGGGTCCATCGCGGAACGAGGACATCCCACCTGCACCGGCACATGAGGAAGACCCCGAGGGACTACTCGTCTGCGGTTTCACCGAGGAGCAACTGGAGCAAGAGGCCAGGGACTGGTCCCCCCGACAAAGTCAGGGGCCCGGGTTTCATCCCCGAGTCCACAGCACGGAGAGGAGGCATCTACTACCACCTTCGAAGACCCCAGCGGCCAGCAGTTCCGACGAGGACGAGGAGGAATCGGACGAGGAGCAGCGGGGCCCCGGCCGCCCCAAGAAGAAGACTCAGAAATCGGACACCTGGAGGATGGCCCGAGAATTAGCCGAACTACCACCGGGGGCCAGCAACGTTAGGCTGCAGACCGGCCTCCGGGTTTATCAGGTTATTGGAAGAATATGGGATCTTGAAGGTGACGGACTGATTGTGTTCACCAATGACAAATACAAGATCCACAATCGAAAGTTCAGACACAGCCTTGAGGACCAAGCAGGGCAAAATTACAAAATGGATTCAAAATTGCTAGAAGCCACCTGTAGCCCAAAAACAAGGGGAGAAGTAGTCTTGATGAACGGCTATAGTCTCCCTTATGGAGCTGTAATCCTAGTCCCGATTGACGTCTACCGAAAAGGAGAGAGTTTGGAGGAATATCGGAAGAAGATGTGGCATGGACTCGAGCGGGGCCTGACGGCGGCCAGCAACGAATGCATGAGAAGAGTGATAGTGAGTGTACAGGGACTGAGATCGCCAGATCTGCCAAGGGACACCGCCAGATCAATCGCGGAGAACGGAGTGGTGAATATAGCCAAGACCAACAGTCATTTCTTTGTGTTCAAAGAAGTGGTGGTGGTGGTTGACCCCCGTCTGCATCGACTCCGCACTGAGCAAGGGGTGAAATTGGCAGCTGAGATGGAGGAGCAATGCCGCATTAGCCATCCATCGCAAGAAATCAAGAAATATCCCTTAAAAATTCCCCAAAGTGAGGTTTTAAACACCACCCAGATAGGAAAAGCCAAGGCCGTGCAGCCACCCAGGATAAAGATAAAGGAGGCACCTGTTGAACCAGGGTTCTCTGCAGCAAGGTACGTTAAGGAGTTCTCGTTTGAAGAGAGCCGCAGTGAACTGAAAAAACCCAATGCGGGAAAAGTCAAGAATGAGCAGCCGACGGTCCCGAAAGAAGAAGGACCGATGAAACCAGCTAAGATTCGACCGCTGAACTCCCCCAGGAGAGAACCTCTTCGACAACAGCAGCATGAAGACATCAGCGACTCGGAGGACGAAGAGGAGCAACCGGAGATCGAACATCCTGGAGAAGAAGAAGAGGAGAGCGATCACGGCAGCGTCTTCTCCGACCCAAAGCAACTACCGGCCGAGCATAAGACACTCCGAACAGGACAGCACCGGGGTAAGAAGAAAGAAATAGAAACCTTTGACATCGAAGGATCTTCTGAGAGACTGGCAAGAGACGTGACCTGGGGTCCCGTGCAGGCTAAGGACGGACGGTGTACGTATGTACCAGAGGTCGGCCAAACCGAGTACCAGATCCCGGCAGGATGGGCCAGCAGATTGGGAGACCGGGTGCGGCTCGAGGTGGAAGCGACAATCGGAGAATGGGCTAACATCCTGATGACACCATCCTGCTCCACTCTGACAGCACACTATTCCCTGACTACCAACTTCAGGAATGCATACATTGGAATTATGTATGATGTGATGCTGCGACGACTGAAGAAAGCCGCCTTCAAATACTCCAGGGAGGCTCGACAGAAGCTGGACGAAGTGTCGGCTGATGAAGAGGAACCTCAGGCGACGTCTTCGGAGCCAGGACCACAGATCCCGGTGAGGCCACCAGGGGCGTTGGCTCAGCTACCTGCCGCTAATACGGGACAGGATGCTTACGCCGAGTTGAAGAATCTAAGGCTGGTAATTAGGAGTAAAAACGCAGACGAAAACAATGAGGAGTATCTAAAAGATGTTTGGCCAACTGTGTTGTCTACCACCAACCACGAGGGAGCCAAAAAGTTGTGGCTGACCAGCGTGACCTCGGACCCGATGGTTGGAACAGATTCAGCACAGAGCAACTATGAAAGGCTGGTGCTGGAGGACATGGATGATGAAGAGTCCCAGGTGAAGAGAGCCAGAGGACGGCTGGACAAGGGAAGCCGGTTGGAACCGCTTTGGCACACACTTAAGCAGACCGTTTCCCCTGCGAGATATGTGAAAGTACTGCGTGAGGTGACAAAAGGACGCAGAGGAGAGATCGTGTTCGTGAAGTTGCCAGTGAGAAGCACAACAGTCGCTCAGATGGATGTAGCAGTGCAAGGATTCGACCTGGAACAACAGTACTACGAGGACAAAAGGAAGAAGGAGGCTAGCCAACCGGCAAAGCCACCTGGAAGGGTTAACATCAGACAACCATCCAACTTCCAGGGTAGACCGTTCCAGCAAGGAGCACCGCCATCCAACTTCCAGAGCAGACCGTTTCAACAAGGAGCACCGCCATCCAACTTCCGGAACCGGCCGTTCCAGCAGAAACCACCAGGACCACAAGGGAAACCGACCAGCCCTCCGGCTACATCAAACCAGCCAGGAAAAGGTCAGTTCCTGACAGATGAGGAGTATAGGAAATTGAGCCCAGAAGAGAGGACGGCCCTCCGCGAGTCCCGTAAAGCCGGGGCCGGAGGGTCACCGAAGTAATGGCGTCCAGGTCGCGGGTCGTTTTAGAAAATGCCTACTGGGATGGGGACGAAATCTATGCTAAAGTGGAAGGAGTGCCCTACCTAGTGGACACCGGAGCGGAGGTGTCGATGACCCGCAAAGACCTAAAAACAGCAGGACACCTGAAGGTTCAGTTTGCCAATGGGAAAATAGAAGAAATGCCATATGGGACCTGGAAAGGAGTAGTATGGGTGAAAGGTCCCTACAATCTCCTCACAGTAAAAGACTTAGACGAACTCAGTAAAAAGAAAAGCACACATCGCAGACTGGAGCGAAGACTGACGAACTTGAAAGCAAGATTGGTGAAAGTCGGCCCGACCCAAGCAGGATCAGAGAAGCAAGACTGGTACAAACCGGTCGACATACCAACGGTGACAGAACAGAAACTTGAAGAGAGTGACTTCTCCCTGGCTGGGAAAGAGAAGCTGCGTGAAATCATCGCTACAGCACAGGTAGCCCGGTTCAAAAATGATTGTGGAGATTTGGGCCCAAAGTTTGTTCATCACATCGAAGGTGGGGTTCATCCACCTGTTCGGCAGTACCCGTTGAACCCAGGAGCAGTCGAGGAGATGGACAAGATCGTGAAGGAGCTGAGCGCCCTGGAAATCATCAGAGAAGAGCTCAACCCGATCACCAACAGCCCCATCCAGGCGGTGAAGAAACCTGAATCGGCTGGAGGGGGTTGGAGGCCAGTTATCAACTTCAAGGCCCTGAATCGGAGAACAATAGCAAACCGAGCCAGTTTGATCAATCCACAAGGAGCGTTGAAAACTCTTCGAGTCAAAAAGTTCAAGTCCTGCATCGACCTAGCCAATGGATTTTTCTCTCTACGCCTCGCCAGACAGTCGCAAGGTAAAACTGCATTCACCCACAAAGGCAAGAGCTATGTGTGGCAAAGGTTACCCCAGGGATACAAGAACTCCCCAAACGTGTTCCAGTCAGCAGTGATGGAAGTATTGGGGGACGTGGGTGCAACTGTGTACATTGATGATGTCTTTATTGCTGATGACACAGAAGAAGAACACCTAGAGAGGCTACGAAAAGTGGTTGAAAATCTCACCAAGGCAGGTTTAAAGCTAAACCTCAAGAAATGTCAATTTGGACAGTTCCAAGTGAACTATCTGGGTTTCCAAGTCACGTCGGACTTGGGACTCTCGGATGGGTACAGAGAAAAGCTGACGAACATTCAACCACCACAGTCAGAAAATGACTTGCAGAAAATATTGGGACTGTGCAACTATGTTCGAGACCATGTACCCAACTATCAGAAATATGCCAAACCTTTGTACCACTGCCTGAGGAAAAGTGAGGACGATGAGAAAGACGGAAAAAGACCCTGGGTTTGGACAGCAGCCAATCAACAGAACCTAGAGGAACTGAAAAGGGCCATTCAAGCAGCTGTGAGATTGGAGCCAAGGAGTTTGTCAGAAAGACTGGTGGCAGAGATCAGCTGCGAGGATGACGATGCCATGATCAAAGTGAGTAACGAAAATGGAGGCTTGGTTACCCTGTGGAGTTACACCCTAACTTCTGTTGAAAAGAAATACCCGCAGGAAGAGAAGGAGCTAGCGGTGTTAGCTCGATATTGGGGTGTGCTGAAAGATTTAGCACAAGGACAACCAGTTAAAGTCATCACACAAAGCCAAGTTCACAAGTACCTAAGAAAAGGGACTGTGGAAAGTACTAAAGCGACCAACACTCGGTGGGGAAGATGGGAGGACATCTTGCTGGACCCGGAGCTTGAAATTGGGCCAGCACAACCTACCAGTAAGAAAAAACCACAAGAAACACCTGAGAAGCCAGGACAACCGGAATGGACAATCTACACCGATGGATCCAGGAAGGGGTCCGACCAGTCGGCATACTGGGGATTTATTCTGAAGCAGGATGGCAAAGAAAAATGCCGTCAGAAAGGAAAGGCCCCCGGTAGTGCTCAAGCCGGAGAAGTGACGGCAGTACTGGAAGGATTGCTGGAGCTGGTGAAAAGGAAAATCAAAAGTGCCAGGTTAGTAACCGACAGTTACTACTGCGCTCAGGCTCTCAGAGAGGACTTGGCCATTTGGGAAGAAAATGGTTTTGAGACAGCAAAGGGCAAGCCAGTGGCACACAAAGATTTGTGGAAAAAGATTGCTGAGCTGAAGCTGCAGTTGGAAATAGAAGTGCAGCACCAAAGAGCACACACGCATGAGGGAGCTCATTGGCGTGGGAATGATGAAGTGGACTGTTATGTCCAACAAAGGAAGATCGTCTTTGTCGGTACCGAGAAGTGGGACAGAACTCCCAAAGGACGGGAGGTCCCAGAAGAATACGTGGTCGAGGTCGTGCGGAGCGTGCATGAGGCCCTTGGACATGCAGGCGTGCGACCTACCCGTAAGGAACTGGAGGAGCAAGACCTTTGGATCCCAGTGAAACAAGTCCAACGCGTGCTAAGGGACTGTGAAGTGTGTGGTCAATACAACGCAGGTCGCCGAGGGCAGCGGATGGATGGGTTGTCCATCAAAAGCACGGTCCCCTGGGGCTCGGTCTGCATGGATGTTGCAGGACCCATGGGGATAACAGGAAGGAGAGGTGAGAAGTACCTCTTAGTGCTGGTGGATTCTATGTCGGGGTTTGTAACTACAAAAGCAGCCAGGAAAGCAAACGGCAATAGCGTTGTCGGCATGCTGGAACAAGTATGCAGTGCCCTGGGAATCCCGAAAGAGCTGCGCACGGACAATGGGACTCATTTCCGTAATTCACAGGTTGACCAGTGGTGTCAGAAGTATGGAGTAATGCGAGTTTACTCGCCACCCTACACCCCACAAGCTAACGGAGTGGTGGAACGAGCCATAGGGTTAGTGAAAAGCTGGATAGCTAAAAATGCTAACACCAACAGTTGGAGCACCCAAGCGGTGGAAATAGGGCAGGCCCTGAACGACAGAAGCAGAGCCGAAAGACCCGCCCCTGCGATGGAACTCAACCAACGGCCGTTCACCACGAAGGAAGTGGGGCGGGGCTCCAGCGACAAAAAAGAGAAGCTGACGCCCAGAGTGCCATTCCGAGAGGGACAGCGCGTGTGGGTCAAAGCAAGAGAACAACCTGTACATGCAGCAGTAAAACCCAAGTTTGAGACAACTGACATCGTCAAGAGAGTACTGGATAGGAACACAGTATTGCTGGAAAGAAAAGGGATCCAAGGAGTCGAGCAGCTCAAGCCAGTTCCTGACTAAAGTGAAACAGAAGCCGGTGAAATGGCCAGTGAATCATGTACCATTCCACCCTATCTCGGACTGGCCACCGTGAAAGGGGTGGTTGTAATTAGAAGAACACCTTCAGGGATTTGGGCAGGACGAGCCCTGAAGAAATTGGATTGGGCCAAAAATGGAGTCCTGTCGGAGGACAGAGAGATGCTGGTTTGGAGGAAAGCTAAAAGCGGCTGCCCGGTTTGTTTAGCCGACCACCATCTTCCCATTATCTGGGAAGGACCGGGCCGTGAGAAGCCAAGACACCAGGAGGCTACCGCAGAGATGCTACAACACCTTCGCGTCTCCCCAGTCACGGTATTGAACAACACAGTCTGTGGGAACTGCCGAGTGGGTTACCTGCCCCGGCTTAAGTTGGAAACCCAATGGGGGTGGCTCCAGGAAAAACCAAGAACTTGTTATTGCACGTGGGACGGAGATGAGCTACACCACTGCCCTGTGTGCGAGGAACAGCTGAAGAGTGGAGAGGTAACACTGACAGGCGAAGCTGAAGGGTGGCAAGTGACAAGGTTTTATAGCTCGCTGCGATATTACAGAACCTATGGGCAAGTGCAGCCGAACTATGGGAGCTCCATACCGATAATATTACCAGGACCTTCCGCCCCTCCGAACACTCCAGAGGAACTGGACCCATGGGTGTGGAAGAGGGAAGAAGGGCCCCATGATGTCCTGTGGGATTCTGTTCAAGCCGCCTGGCCATATGACGCTGCTAGAGCATCCCTGTCATGTCCACCATTGAATGCCAACCACTCTCCGGTGGTCTTCCGGGTACATCGGCCTCACGCATACCAACCATCAGCTGAGGAGCTAAGTGCCCTCCCAGATGACGCCCGAGAGCAAGCCGTTAACGGTGGGTGGACAGGCCCCTGGGAACTAACCACCTGGGCACATCTAATTTTGGAGGTCATCAATGACTGCACGATACCCATAGTGGATCTGCCGGATGTACCAAGAGAAGATGGGGTGCGCAGCTCGGATATGTATTACTACACCACAGAGGTGGAAGGATGGGGCAGCAATGCGGTGAGACCAAAGGAGAAGTCTTGCCTGTACTGGGTGACAGCAGAATCCCAGTTTCGGGATGGAGTTTTGCAACACCCAGGAGGAGTGGCTCACAGGGCGAGTACGCCCTCTGATCCTAGCACCTCCTGTCGGGTCCAGCTGTCAGTGCGCATGATCACCGTCCCCTATAAAGGGATCTACTCAGTCGGAGCAGCCATCAAAGTGGTACCAGACGAGCAGACTCACGCCACCGTGTCCAGTACGGAGCCGGAGCCTCCCAAGAAGAAACCCAAAACTCACGCCTGGCAGAAGCTCGCCTCAGCATTTCCATGGAGAAAGACAAACCAAGACTGATGGACGCACCGGAAGGAGGAAAACGAGTCGTCGAGTCTGCAGGTCAGCAAAAAACCAAAAAGCGAAAGGGGAGACAGTGTTTTGTGACTAGATTGTTCAAAGTGGGGGTTGGAGTCTCATCGGGACTGTCAGACAGAGGCCCGTTTTTAAAACTCCCTACCACCTCCATTCTACTAGATATGCCAAGAGAAGATTTCACTGTTTCCAATCCGCTCACCGAGGCCTATTTTCTCAAGTTTCTCATATATCTCCGACCCACCAATTTCCAAAACGTAAAAGAGGTGGGGGAAAGTGAGGAATACACGACGCCCCCTGCCATGAAGCCACATTTATTTATCCCTACCGCGCCGCCCGCTTGGAAAGGAAGAGGATCCGACAACACGGTTAATGTTGCATCAATCTCCCCTATGTGCCCAAGATCTCTACCATGGACTTTTAATACAGTGTATTTCAGGTTACAGGGGATCGAGCTACGGATCAGGTGGGGTCCCCATTATCTTGAACCACTGCAAGGACTGTATTGTGAAATTTCACTCAATGACATGGTCATTTGGACCACTTCACGAAGTATGGCGAGAACTATAGTAAAGAGGGAAATAAATCCAGAATGTTATATATTTAATAACACCAGGCTTCCATTGAAATTGGAAATAGACAGGGTCTACCCCAATCCACCACACCAGAGGATTTTTACTCCGTCAACCTGGGGGTACCGCACTAGACTAACTCTGCACGGACAATCATTGTACACCTACATCTCAGTACCTGCCCCTATAGGGTACAAACACGAATCCTGGCAAGACCAGGCGTTGAAAAATGGAACCGCCCCAGGCCCATTTCCTAGGCCGGACTACTGGAGGGTGTTCCACTGGAAGTGGGTGTGGAGGGGGTTGGAACCTGATTTACCCTACCCCTCTCCAATATTTACAGCCTTGCAGCAGAGAAGGGCCACCAGACGGGTTGGAAAGAACCCTGCCAACCAGGGCCACCTCAACTCTCTGAGAAAAATCTGTACTACGCCTGATACAGCGGATCCCAGGGAAGCACTAATCTGGCCAGGATGGATGCTATCGGCATGAGGCGCCGACCTACAGACCCGGAGTTGCTGGATGTTACATCGGAATCAGACAGCTCTACTGACACCGACGACGACTCGGAAACCTCTAACGAACCCCTGCTACGGAAAACGACTACGATAACCAGAAAAACCCTATGCCTGAAAGGGCTGCTAACGCTTCTTGCCCTGCTGTTTGCTGCTGCTGTTCTTGCTACTATCTTCTACTTCATCGGAGTTGGACCGTGGTATCTTACGCATATAAGAGTCACCTACGGACATTCTAAGTACGCTAACTTCAATTGTTGGAATACAAGCACCACGGCTATTTTTGTACCATGGAACAACGAAACATCTGTCCAGAACCGAACCGGGTTGTTCGCCAAAGACAACGGGAAAAAGTACGTGGAGCGCCGAGCCTTCGGATTGAACGACTCCACTCTGGACGACCTTCTGAATCGCACCTGGGAGATCTACCACTATGACTTCCTTGAGACTGGGGTGCTCTGCTGGATACGGGTTCTGCAAAACAAAGAACGACGGACCGTCAGATGCAACTGGATTCACCCGGACCGAGGTATGCCAGAATGGCATTGCAACATGGCTTGTCGATCGCTGCTATTGATGCCAAGTCAAGGGTACTGGGATACCGAAGTAGTATACCCAGCCCCACACAGGTCCTCAGGCTGTCGGGCCTGGCTTCCACGAGGGGAGTTTTGGGGAGACATCCACCTGAACTGCAGAAAGGATGACATCATCCCAACAGCACCAACGGGCAACTGGACCTATCGAAATGCCTCCCGAGGTAATCTTCCAGTCAATACAACGATGCTGCCTACATCAGCCAATTTGACTAACATGACGGCTTTCCTGATCAGGCTAGGACCTAGACGGTTTATGTATGATGAGGAGCAAAAGCACTGTTATAGACACCACTTCAGTTGGTTAAATCCTTGCCTCTGGAATAAGTTTGTGCAATGTGCAGGACAGAATTATATAGTTACAGCCATAGAGGAATACTGGGCTGATTTGTGGCACTCTACACGCACAATCCGTACAGAAGTTGAAACCTGGCTGAACAACTCATTCCCATGGACATACATAGCTAAAGACCAGACGTTCTTTATGGGAGACTTCCCGGAGGGAACGGTTCGCTCTCATACTGGTTTGGAGGAGCTACACATTGCCAATTTGCGTACACAACCCCTTCCAACTCCTGATGACCTTCTGAGTGCTCCTAAAACGGACTTTGCAAAAATTGACAAATGTGTCGCCAAAAGAATTTTTGACAGCCTAAATGACACCTGTTGGAGGAAAACCCACTCATCGCCACGTTGTGACCTCTGGCAAACTGGGAACGCTATTCACTCCACCTGGAGGTACAACTGCCCTGACCCTGACAAAGCACCTACTGTTAAGTGGGCTTTGCGGGCCTGGTATGAAGATTACACTCGAAATTGGGACTACGAGTGGTGGGGACTTCAACAAGATGAGTTCGAAGCTTGGGTAACACCATGCCTCACGGAATCAACAAACTACTGGGTCAAGTACCAGTACATCGCCACGGTTTATTCGAAAGACCGCATGATTTGGCCTGGAGTTTTTTGGAGACCTGACAGTTATGTCAACCCAAGACCTTGGCGCATGACCTGTAGAAACACAACAAGACGGGTCCTCGAATGCACAATCAGTTTGGCCAGGAGACCCTGCCAAACCGTCCGAGGCTGGGACAGCTACTGCAAGGAACATTATGCAGATGAGTATGACACTCACTCTTCTGAGGTCACTTGGCGGAAAATCAATGGCACATGGCGGAGGGCCATAGTGAGCGGACGGACATGCACCGACGCAATACTAGGATATCATCTCCAGAAGCGCAAGAGCATTCTTGGACTACCCGTTCCGTTCATTCCAAATCCCCTTATAGCCATCGCCGAAGGACATGCTTTTCGGAAAAGTCTGTGTGAAGGGAACATCGACTCAGGGTTTGACTGGGTAGGACCCAACCTGTTGTATTCCAATCTCACCTGCTCCACCACTATGGAGCATTGGCAGCAATGTGGAGAAGGCTCTAATAAACATGACTGTTTCTGGTATGAGACTATGGGAGCAACTTTGGTGGCCGTCGCCACCGAGGTTGTGGAAGAAATTGCTCATGTGGTGGAAGAAGGCCTCAACATTGTTGAACAGTGGCTGCTAGACGCTTTGAGCGTGCTATGGCCATATCTTTTAGGTCTCCTGGGCGTCGCCGTAGCCATACTCATCGGCAAAATCGTCTTGGAGGCGTGGCTGAAAGCACTTTGTCGTTGCAAAAAGAGGAACTACCAGCCCCTCCCCCCTAAGGAGGAGCCTACTTCTGCATAAGAGAGAGCTGCCGTGTGCCTGCGAGCCATTCAACCTTCGCCGCAGCTGCCGACAGGACCTGATCCAGAGCGACCATCATCTCACATCATGGAAAACAACTCTTCGACCAACTCATCAAATCCCAACTCACTTTTTGCACCGATTCAAGTGAGTACCATTGAGCACTTAGGGATTACCCTGGCCTGGGTAGTCTTCTGCCACACCGGTCCTTGGCCCAAGGGACATCCTATGAGGATCTTCGTCGCGCTACAAGGATATGCCAAGCTTATCCTCCGTCCAGTCATTCTCCACAGATGGGGGTTGGCTTCATCCCTCTTCGCCTGTTACCTGATGGGCCGTACTCGCATCAATTGGCGCAGGGGCGTTGTGGTCTGCCTGTGGCTCATCACCGATACCGCAGCCCTGATACTGGAATTGGTCCTGGGGGGCGCACAAGCTACACGAACCGCCCCATTTAAGATTCTCACAGCCATTCTAGAAGGGCTTTTCGCAGTATCTATCCTCATCTACTTAGCGCGCCAGGCCTTGGCTATCAAGGGTCGAGGACGGCGAATTTGGATGCAAAAGTGGGTAATTCTGGCTCTTTGGGCAACGGTTTGGGGGATCCTGGTGGTCCTCTACTGGCTTCATGAGACCTCGGACCTCGCCATTGTTGTATGGCTGATGACCTACGCGGCAATATTCCATGATTCAGCTCATGTCTATGATCGAGGTGAACCAGCTCCGGATCATGACATTCCGGCTCCTGTGATTAATTCACCTTGGCTCGCAAAACAAGCCGGCACACGGGCTTAAATCAGCATCCTCTCCCAGCTTTTGCTTTTGCATTTTCGTCGTTGTAAGTAAATGTAGTTAATCAATAACCACTGATCATGAAGTTACCTGGGTTACTGTTTCTCCTCAGGCATCAACCTGCTGTGTGGGGTGTGGAGTCACTGCAGAATCTTATGGATTCATTTGGGTGGCATCGTCCGCCCGCTGGTGTCACAAATGCGTGAGCAGCCATTTTAATGATGTAACGGCAATTCTCTGCGCCACAGGGCTGGAGGATTTGCCCTACATAGCGGATTCCACATCTAGATCCCTGGAACGGGTGCACAAAATCGTGTGGACCTCTGCATTTGGCCTAGACGACAACGACTTCGCAACATCTCCTTTGTATACAGGCCTACGGCTGCCCGTAATTCATAAGTTATGGGAACACCAACTTACTCGGCAATGCCTCCCAACTTTACATCTGTTGGACGGACGAGTTGTGGCGGTGGGCGACTATCTTCCGCCTACACGTCCCGTGTCCCCAGATTTGTTTGTCGACGTCGGATGCCAAGCCAGCAGTGCGACTAACGAGAAAGGTACCCAAACTGAGAAACTCAGTTCATCTCCCCAAGCATGCCAGAATGAGGACACCCTTTCCCCTTCATCTCCATCACCAAGTGATATGGATTTCCAGAATCTGCTGGCAGAGTTGGACGACTACTGCAACAATCCATCAACGCTGCCCGACTTCGGCATGGACTTGCCTTCGCCTCTGCCGCCTCCGCTGGAATGTTCCACCCTTTCCGTCTCAGGTGACTCTACACTTGACAACGATTTGGGCGCAGAACTCTGGCTTTCTCCGCCATCCAATCTGTCGGAGTATGCGGTTGTGGATTCCTGGACACCTTCATTGTCTCCGGTTACCTGCTATGAGCAGGACATCCTCACTATCACTTGTGATGAGGGACTTGATCTCTTTTGACTTTGGACTCTGTGTTTTCTGCGAAGCACCGTCCGATCTCATGGAGGGGGTGTCAAGAAAACTGGCATAGGGTGTGAGATCTTTCCGGGTGCATGCAGAAAAGGTGCATAGAGGCCTGGGAGAAACTAAGTAATCTTGTAGTTTGATTAAAAGCTAATTAAATTGAATATGAAGGAATAGTAAAATGAATACAAGTAATCACATAATAACCTTCTGAAATGTATTATCTGAAATGTGATCTGTAATGATTTCTGTAATGAATTAACTGTGGAAAGATTATGGTTGATGAATTATAATAAGTAAGGGATGTGATTGATTGTTAACTAAGGATCAAACTTGTGATAATGTGAAGTTGTAATCATTTGAAATTAATTCAAACAGGTTTAACAACAGATTTAATGTGTTTAATGAGCTATAATAAATAATAGTGGGTTATAGAAAAAGAGAGGAATACAGCACAGTCCTGAAACAGGAAACGTCGCAAGCAGTTCTGAACAGATGGTCAGAGCGCACAGGATGGTTGGAGTGTTGAGTTTGGCTGAAGCAACGGAGAAAGGGGAAGTACGGGACTTTCCACTACGGTCAGCAGAAATAGGTTGGGCAATGTGGGGGCTTTTTCATGATACATAGCAGATGTGAAGCAAGTCACGTAGACCAAACCTCCCCATACACACACATGGGGGAGAGATGCATAAAAAGGGGCTGAAAAGAGGAACCAGCCGTTCCCAGTCCGACGGCGCAGAAGGAGAGACAACTTGCTGAAGCAGATTGAGCCACGGACTGCACTTCAGAACCACGGGAGAGCTCGGACTTCACACCGCCAAGAAAGGACTGGGTTCCATCGCCCCATCCCTGGTTCTTCATTCGATCGTCGGTCTCGTCTCAGCCCAGCAATTACAAACTCTGCAACAAGACTTGGAGGAAGGACAAAGCTCCCTCAGGGATGAGGAACTGGGTTTTGCAAAAGGATTCGGACCCGTTCGGCTTTGTTTCTTTCCTAAAGAGGGTTTTTTCCACACAAGGCAAAGACCTCAACCAAGGATGCTAGAAATTCCTGTTGCCAAAGATCCACCATCGTCTGGGTATGAGTTGAATCTGCTCATTGAAATTCCATTTCAGAACTTGCGACTTTAGTCAGGGAAAAGAGGACAGGGTAGTATGATTGTACATGTAAATTTTATTACACTGTTTTTGAATTATCTACGATTGATTATTGATTTGTATGTCGCATATCCCTGCTTAAGCTTGCTTAATAAATTTATACTATAAAATTCTAAAGAGGTTGGTGGACATTGGAATTAATAGAGTCATTTAATCTTCGTTCAGTTCTTTTAATTAAGGTAAAACTAATGTACATGATTCCAGTAAATAGGAGGCTTCATAATTTCCTTTGGTGAGATTAAATAATGACCCTGGGACTTACATCTAAGTCACTAAACATAATCTAGCCGGTTCCAAGTGCAAGTTATGATTTAGAAAGTGGGCTACCGTTAACAGAAGTGGTTATTGGAATTATGCAGCTGTGAGGGCTACTCAGCTGATTGTTTCTTAACTGTAAAGGGTCATAACTTCTGGATTGGAGGTAGTTAGAGCTAGACGAATCACTTTCGCCACCAGTTTAAATAGATTATCTCTTATAGAGTACTTTTAGGGTAATACCCAGGTCTCAGAGATTTTCCGGACCTGTTAGACAGAGAACTGGTCAGTAGGCAGCCCTGTGAAGTAGTGAGGAGTGGGCGGGGCTGACTATTGCAGGATAACCTTCAACTGTGTCATAAACCATGAGCGTATCGCTCTACTAAAGTAAATATGAGCAGCTTTAGTGAATGTTTAATGAAGATCATTGCATGAAAGGCTGTTCTGGGTTTTAAAAAGAGAAAAACAAAACTAAAATGTGCAAAAAACAAAAATGACATTTGCTTTTCCAACTGGAAATGGTCAGTTAGCAGATTACCTCCATTTCCTCTTAGCTGGAAGATCCAGACCAGCATGTTAGCTAGCATAGCATGTTAGCTTAGTAACTGAGTACTCTGGTCAGTAATCAACTGTAAATGTACAGAACTATTGACTTCAAAGTCAGTGACTCAATGCGGTTTTCTAGGTTTCTTTAGAGGTCGTTTTTTTTTTTGTTTTTTTTTAAAACCCCTAGTTTAATTAAGTAAAAACATGGACCAACATGGGATGCTCAAACTGAAGCTTGACACCTTGTTTTAATTGTAAGCAGCGTAAACTGAAAAAACATGTCAAGACTGCAAGGTTGCAGTGGTAGATTACTCTTTGATCTTAAACGCTCGTCATGCCTAATCACGTTCCTCTAGGGAGATCTTTTTAAAACGCAATCCGAAAAGCCGGACAGCACAACTCGTCCAGACCAGCCCAGAGCTCGAGTTCATGACGAGGGGCTGCACAGAATGGTCATGTGATGTTGTTTTCGTGCAGGCCCCGCTGCTTTTATCCACAAGAGGGCTTTAGGGTCCGTTTGATGTTCTGGGACTTACCTTGACGTTTAAAACTTCAGTTTGGAGCAAGTTTATTTTTCTGAGAGCAGCCGTCCTAAACTTATTCCCATTTCTGTTCAGTGGCCAGCCATTGGATCTTTGGGTTCAGTAGCTGAGAAGGATTTGAAGTTGCCGCCAGAGGTTTGTCAACTCTTTGAAGTGGATCTTAGCGTACCCAAGCCTGTAATTTCATTTGACTGTCAAAATACAGTAGGGGAATAAAGACACAGGATTTACCTTTTATTTCTCTCTCCATGTATATTTGCTCCAGATTCTTTCTGATCTCTGATCTCTCTTTAGTTCCCTCTCTGGTTATTGTCTCTTTCCATCTGTTTGCTTCCATCCATCTTCCTCTGTTTTTCCTGTCTTCTCCTGCTCCTATTACTTAACTTTTGATCTCATTCCAGCGTTCTCCATCTGTCTCTTGGTTGCACAGTTTTCTCTCGCTCTTATTTTGTGCTTTTGCCTTTCCTTTAACAATGTGTGGTAAATGCCTTTTCTTCTTATTCTGGCCAGAAAGTCTGTTTCCTCTGTTCACTTATTTAATTCTCCAAGGTGGAAATAAATATCAAACAGCATTGCATAAACTAATGTGGTCTACAGAATGGCAGTTAGTCATTATTTCTCTATCATGTTCAAATAAGAAAAAAGCTTTTGAACGTTTTCATGGGTTCTGTCTGTTTTTCCATTTGCTCACAACTCAACATTTTGAGGTTTTTTTTAGCTTTTCCTTTTTTATAATATTTCATTTTAAGCTGATTATTTCTGACTTTCTTGCCTGTCAGGGCTTTGGTACCTCTGAAGTTATGAAATTCTAAATGATATAAACAGCTTAACATTAACATATATACACGTTGTGTGGAGTTATGTTTATGGTTTAACATAAGTCCATAAGTCCCTCTTATGGTTAAGATATAAACGGTTTCATGAATCATCTACAAATTCCTTTGTTTTGGGGTTTTAATCATAACTACTGTTTAGTAGTTTCAACAAAAAATTGAACTGATATGAATCATATGTATCATATCCAGCGTCATCACAGCAATAGAGAATAAACACATTTATATTTGCATAATTTAGTGAGAATTTAAATTCTTCTGCTTTTTTTGGCAATTCTTATGGACTCAATTTTGGAGACATTTTAATTATGCATTTTATTGAATTAAGGACGTAAATGTGTAAATCAATTACCTGTTTTTTCCTCATTCGGTTGAGAAACGATCAGACAACCAGGTTTTTTACGTTTCAATCTACAGCACTTCGGAGATCAACAAAGTTGTGGTAAAAAGCTCAACATCATCAGCATAGCAGATACAGGAGAAATCTCAGAACAAGACTGAAAGATGTCAAAGGAGGATTGTAGTTCATAAATAAAACAGGGCCAATAACAGAACCCTGTGGAACACCACGTTTAAAAGTATAAATGTACAGTGACATATTTTAAGGTGTTTTAGCTCAGTGTGTGTTTGCTCAGTCATTCTTTCAGTTTTTTGTCATTTGTTCTTGGATAATGAATGTGTTTACTCTTTCATTCCTTCCATTAACTCAAATTACCCTGAGACTTTGTGAACCTTTTAGAGGAAAACTGACAGTCACAAAAAGAACATATGTTTCATTAAAACATATTCCAAACCCATTGCAGATTACTTCTGTGTCCTGATTATTAACAAAATTGTTACAGGCTTTAAAAAACAACAGCCACTGCTTTCATTGGTTACCAAACTGGTCTTAGTGACCCACAGTTTTTCATGTTTTAGGTTTTCATATTTTTCTTCTGCTAGAACACATTTTATTCAGATGAATAAATCACTGTCTCAGCATGTCCCCAAAGTCTACAGAAGCCTGTTAATGACCCATTAAGTGTAATCAGGGTTAATGCAGACATGAAGCTAAAACATGCTGGGCAGGGTTGAGGAACATTGCTTTTAAAAAAGAAAAATTATCAGCTACATGAGAAACGCTTAAAACATAAATTAAACGTTGATACGTTGGTACTTCAAGAAACACAGAGAGAATAATATGTAACCAAAAATGGTTATGACACATATTGCACTAACCATGAATCACTTTTACGGTAGCAATTATAATTAATATTTTTGTACACAACAAAATGCAAAAATGAATCCAAAGACTGTTAATTACTCAATCTATATTAATAA
The DNA here is from genome assembly GCF_002775205.1 of Xiphophorus maculatus. Lineage (NCBI taxonomy): Eukaryota > Metazoa > Chordata > Actinopteri > Cyprinodontiformes > Poeciliidae > Xiphophorus > Xiphophorus maculatus. Next base: position 29,015,594 of record NC_036465.1, on the reverse strand, counting down.
TTGTCATAATAAACTAATACATACTTACAGCCATACATTGACGCACATTCTCTAAGCTGAATTCATCAGAATTAACAATAGTTGTGTAACCATTGTTCTAGTTATCCCTATGAACAGCGCCCAGATTCTCTGACCTACACTCTATCAAATACTTCACAATGAGAAAATTGTGTCTTAATTGGCCACAGTGTATGTTGTAAATAGAGTGAGACTGAGATCTAAATGCAGCAAGTTGTTTCTATGTAAACATGACTCGATTAGTGCATCATTTCTACCGGATTTTCACAATATATCAGCTACTAAATGGACAGAGGAACTAACAAGTGCATGTCATCATCTGGGAGGAGGTTGCTGGTCAGTCAGTTATGGTAGATCTGAACTTTGACCTCAAAATGAGAAGCTACAGGCTGATAGGAACCAAAGAGCTCTGTAAAGGTAAAGGCAAATCTTCTGAAGTTGGGATATAATTAATTTAATTTTACATAATTATCGCGGAAGAAGCCATTTGTTTGTTAAAATTTTATGAAATATATTTGTTCTATTTGATGTTTGTTGTGAATGACGTAAACTCACAAACGAATGAGGTAATTAGTCCAACGGTTAGAAACTACAGCAACTGTAATGAGCCACAGCAAAGGGAAACAAAGGTAAAATAACCTGAACAGGTGATCAACTCAAAACCACTCCTACCTTTTTACTCTCTGTCTTTGTAGTTTAAGCACACCTGTTACTGTGGCAACCGCTTGCGCGAGCAAACATTACGTTAAAAACATAACATTCAGTCCGTTACGATATCAAGTTTCCAGGCTTGATATTTATTTCTCGATTATTAATCAACGCTTCCCTGAACACAGCGACGGTTGATTGACTAGCTGTACTTGGTGCTAACGTGGCTAACAGGAGTAAAAGTTTAGTCCAAAGCCTTTTCTGCTAAAACAGGGGTTTTCAAAGTATGAAAGGGTGAGCCCCCCTCCAAGGAGCATTGTGCTCCAATAATCAACCCACAAACAAATGTCACTACAAAACACCTTCTAATTGCTTTTATTTTAGAACCATCTCATCTTTTAAAATGACACTTTATCTGAATGAAATTTAACACATGAACATTTTAAAACATTTCCTCCCATTTTAATTATTTTTATCAGGGCCTTTGTATGGCAAATACGCCCTTTTTCATTTTTCTAATGAAAACAAAAAACCCCAAACTCATTTTTCAACCGTTTTCTCAAACAAACGTTACATCTGAGATTCTGAGTTTAATGTTTGAGATACCAACAGTGTTTTCACATCTTAAAAACATTTTGATCAGATCTTTGGAACACATCTGTAAATGTTGCACATTTCCTTGAAATTAAAAAATAAATCAAAAACCTAAACAGTTGCAAAATCGTGGAGCTCTTTTTGTGGCTCATCTAAACAATTTATCTCGAGCTAAAAGAGCGTGCTGTATGAAAGAGTGGAGGCATACAAAGGAAAAAACAATTACGCACACTATGCGCACCCTTTCTTTTTCTATCACGGTCCTGAATCATGTGTAACTCATTTTATTTATGATTTTAACTAAATTGGCAACATGGCAACACATTGGCAACATTACTGTTCAGCTCACCTTAGTTTTAGTGGGAACAATGTGCTTGTGTTTTTGATGCGCGAATCCGGTTAATGCGGGGTTGCACTTTGGAGAGGTATAACCGCAGATTATCTTCAACCAGCAGCCTTGACCGGTATTTGCTTTTTATCATTGGGAGTGCGGAAAACCCACATTCGCAGAGGTATGTTGAAGTGAAGGGGATGAGCACGTTCACTGCCTTTGTGGAGAGCTGTGGAAATTCAGTCCCTACTGACAGCTAAAAGTGCGCTAACATGCTATCATTAGCCAGAACCTCCTTGCAGATTACACATTGCGGCCTTGGAGCATCATCGGGAGCAGTCCAGGAAAATCCAAACTTTAAGTAGTCGTGGTCATACTTCCTCTTTTTTCTACTTACGCCAGAGCTTGTCTCCCCTGCCTTTTTCTTTACTAAAAATTTGTCCATTCTTTCTCTCACATCAGTAGACAGCAAGCAGATAGCTTCTTTTCCGGTTTATTTTTTCCCTCGCACCGCGCCTCCCCTAAAGTGCTCTGGCGCCCCCTAGGGGAGGCGCGCCTCACACTTTGAAAACCGCCGTGCTAAAATAAAATCTTTAGTGAATGTCAGATACAGACACATTGAATATTGATCTTTTTAGCTAATGTAAGACTGTGTAGCAGACAGGCTTCAAGGTGTAGAAGTTGTATCAGTTCTGTCTTTATGCTGTTCTTAGCTAACGGGAAGCTAAGTGTGTTTATGAGACGGCCATGCACATGACCACGTAGAATGGACATCAACCAATGAAAAGCGGCCCCTGTGGTAAGGTCCATGATGATGCACATTAACAGAGCACAGTTAACTTTCAGCACAGTAGAACAATAGCACAGAATGTATCCCACCTGTTAATGAGGTATTAATCACAGGAAGTGCTACAACTCAATATTACAACCCCAAAAGATTAGTAATAAGATTTTAAGCACACTTAGTGCAACTGTTCTGTCTCAGAACTGTTCAAAACAACCCTTTAAACAAGTTGTATACATAAAAAACAACAGACAAGGCTGAATGTATCAAACTGGCTGTATCAACCACACTATTCAGTTTCTTGAATAGAGCTTTGGAACTGACGTCACTGCGTGTTTCGTTTACGTCTCACGCAGTCGCTCGGCGCCATCTTTTGAGGCCACAGACCAAAACAAACTTTATTCCGGCGTTTTCATTGTGTTACCGACCGCATCGAAGTTGTTTTCAAGTTGGATATTGGCTTTTCGCGCTCGGCGGAGTAAGGGGCGTTTAGTTCAAGGTCGATCCGATTTATGAACGCCAATTCCAGCCAGCTGTTTTCTATTGCTCCCTCCTCAAGCGCTCAGAGGTTCAGGGACCGTCAGTTTCCGAACCAAACACTCCTGTAAATAAATACCTTGCCTTGTGACCAACTGATACAAAAAAGTGATAATTCATGCTATTACACCAGGCACACTATCCTCTATTAAAATTTTAAGTCATATTCAATATTTTAAATTTAATATTAAATGTTTTCTTCAATAACTTCCAAATCATGTGGCCCATTAACTCAAAATCAGTGTGAAATTGTTCTATTAGACTGTATAGATGAAGCACACTCGTCTTTATTACATTTTGACCCATTTTTTAACAAATTTTATATTTTAAAAAATGTTTTTTTTTTTTGTTTTTTTTTTCAGAAAATGCATCACATCAGATGATCATCACATTTGTTACCTGTAATGTTCAATTACATAAAATTCTAGCACAGGATCCATTTCATTACATGTTCACTTCTTACCTGAAATATGTTAAATACAGCAAATATTTACTTAAAGTGTGATCTTTTCATAACTTTTACTTGTCACCTTTATTGTTTACTCTGAACTGTTTAATTACACATTTAACATTTAAAGATGGGCTCTTTCATCTGGTTTGATTGTTTACATTAAATGTTCACTGCAAAATGTCTGATTATATAATTGTTTACTATAATCACATAAAATGTTTATATTAAAATATAATCTTTCATTACATGTATGTTTATTACCTGAAATATTTTAAATATCAAATTTTGACTTAAAATGTGATTCACTTCATCACCTGTTTACATGCAACTTGAAGTGCTTGAATCAAACATTTCATGAATGTTTTTCCACATTAAATTATGAAATGAGAGAAAACAGACACTTCCAACTGAACACATATTTCAACACCAATGGTTCATGTTCCTCTTCAGAGTCTGCAGCCTTGCTGAGCTTCTCTCCTGGGGTTTCCTCCTCAGCCTCTCCAACTTGCTCCTCTTCTACAGCCTCCGCTGCTGTGTTGTCATTATTTCCCTCTTCTGGGGTAAATAATGAAAACAGTCTGTAACTTGTTGATCCATCATGGTTTTGCTGTATCGCCTCTTTAATTGACGGGCATGTCGGTCCGATGTCGTGGCGTTTACCTCTCAGTGACCCAGATTCAGTCTGGATTGAGCAAATCCATTTCATACGTCGGTTTGCCTTGAAGAGGGCATATCAGAACACATCAGTATTAATACTGTAAATTTTATAACACTAGAAAACTTGGTTTACTTCACAATAATTGAATAACCTCGATGTCCACTGACAAAACTCGGACTATGCTACATAAAAAATAGAAGCCTGACCTAAACAAGGTTGACCCACTTAAATGAACTCAAGGTAACTGAACATGAGTCACCAGGACAAAATCATAGCAAAACATTATGACACAACAGCAACAAAGCGAATTTAGACACTCAGCAGAATGGACATGTCTGGAGCAAAGTCGTAGATAACTTGGGATGTTGGAGGACGTAATATCAAGACGTCTCACCGCTGATACCTGGGATATTCCTCTCCTCTTCGTTAGCTCAGATAGCTTAGCTCCGATAGCTTAGCCTCCTCGTGTTGTTTACAGACAGTAAAACAGTGAAACGAAAGTCCGTTTTCCATCTTTTTACTGTTTTGGTCGTGTGATCGGACATTACATCCAATAACGCAGCAAGTTCGAACCATTGCTAAATAATTTTAAGTAACTTAGATTCAAAAATTCAAAATATTTGTGAGACAGTCATTTTGTCTGTTATGTATCTAGCCTCACAAGATGGCGCTCATATCCCTACGCCTAGAGCAGTGACGTCACGTTCCAAAGCTCCATTAGTAAAGCGGTCAAACGTTGCAGGCCTGAGGGACTCGGTTACCTTTTTCCTCGGAATAGCAGTTCCAGTGATGGCGGCTCCCAGAGCAACCACGAGGACTGGACTGGGTTACTCACCCCACCATGGATTACCAGTTTTAAACGAACGGCAATAAAACCGCTCCAACTCCGGTCCAACAGTCCGTTCTGGCTCACGAGCGTGGTTCGGATCTGCAGCTCCAAAAACCAAGCAAAACATTCAGGAAAAGTTTGTAGCTCCAACTGGTTAGCAAAAAAAAAAAAAAGTCCACAGCGCCATAGGTCCAGCCTCCTCCATGAACGACTGCCTACACCCCGGTCCTGTTCTGACCCCGGTCCTGTTCTGACCCCGGTCCATCACAACCAATTGCTTAAACTTGATTTTGCCCTTGACTGACCAGTAAGGTAGAGACAAGTAAAATTAATGCATTTACTGGCGGTACTAAATAACAGTTATTAACAAAACGCTACATTTACTGTGTGTTTTAAGTCAACAGAAAATACCTGCGTGTACTATATTATTATGGACTTTTACAGTGTGTAAAACCAAGTTAAGTAAAAGGTGAATATTACTGTTTAAGGTAAAAAGGTCTACAATGCATTATATTTAAGAAAATGTTTAAGGGGTGTAGGAGAAAAGAGTTATATATATAACCGGAGGGGTTACAGTTGTATGATAAATTTATGACAGTAGAAGAGTAGGCTAATAAAGTTGTTGTATTTTAAAAAATCGTTTTAAAATGATCATCTAGATAAAAGCAATTCAACACAGGACCATCTGCTAAAATGTTTGCTGTTCTAAAAATCACATTGTGGATATACCAATAAATTAATAGGCATTTTGATATCATCGGTCCATGGAGGCAAAGGGGAAATTTCCAAAGCCATCAGCACCAATGATGCAGGGACAAAAAGAAATGGATTTGGGTCTCATTGGCCTAAAGAAACAACTGTCCACTGAAGGAGGAGGTGAGGTTAACTGAAGGTTGAAAGAGTGTGAATGTGAAAGACTGTCCACTGGTTGCAGAACCTCTGTCTACATTGATATTACCTCTAATGATGCTGATTAGCTGCTGCGCGATATGTCAGCAAAACATCGGGATCGGCCGATAAATAAAACTGAGCCAAAATCAAAAACTAATATTCATTTCCACATTGTTGTCTTCAGTTTTTGGTCACTTTCATCTCCAAAGATGTCATAAAGGTACAGAAAAAAAATATATATGTAAGAATTGGTTATTGGTCATAACAGCGATATTAATATCGGATCTCGATATTGGCCAAATTGTCATATTGTTGCATCCCTAAAGTCGAGCCTTGTTTTTCCAGCAAGGGCAATGCCGTAACATTTCATCCACCAAAAGCTGTTTTGCACCAAAAGAGAGAATTTAGACAGATTTTCATGGGGACAGTCCACATACTAAACTCTGCTCAACCAACAAGGTCATTCTCCCTACAAATGAGGAACCATATGATAGAAAACACACAAGATTTGAAATGTAATGCCAAGAGCACATTTTCTGACATGCTGTACTAAATGTACACATTTCTTTAATTCTACTGCGCTTCCTGCTCTTCCTCTCTTTCAACCTTCAGTTAACCTCGCCTCCTCCTTCAGTGGACAGTTGTTTCTTTAGGCTACAGAGTCTCTGCCTCTGGACTGAAGCCTGGCGTTTTCAATCAGCAAACATTTAATAGCTACAATAAAACCGCAGAAAAGAAGGACAAGACTGTCCTCAGTCCTATAATGTGGTTTTCCAGGGTCAATAGACATATTGGATTTCTGCATCAGTACAAGGTAAGATGGCAGATGGACTGATATATCATTGCTTGTTAGCGAGTGGAATGCAGTCGTGAAGTCTACTGTATAGACTTGGTGTTGTGGCCTAAAAGTGCCAGAAACAACAGCGTGCATGGCACCGTGTTATGGGACTGCCTGCTTGAACTCTCTCGTTAAAATGACTTTGAAAAGGACAGGTGAAAATAAGTGTGAGACTCGGAGAGGAAGGAGCGCGTGGCAACAAGACGGGCCTGTGGGAGGAGGAAGGATCGGAATTAGAGGTGAAAAAGACAGAACTGCTCTGGAGAAAAGGCAGAAGAACATTATCCAGAGAGATGGAGGGTGAGGATACTTTATTTAGCCAGTAATATCAGGGGTTTTTAAAGTCGTACAGGAAATAAGTCAGGCTTTTTACCTGCTTATAAGGCAGGCTTGTTCCATGAGATTTAGAGGAGCTTGGTTGTTTTTCTCCCCCTGTTGACAGAGTGGGTGAATTCCTGAGAGAAATGGATTCAGCAGACAGGCATCAGGGTAAAGCCTCAGTAATTGTCCCTGACTTGAAAGTGAATGGAGCGCATCATAATCACGTTATATCAGGTTTGATCATCTCCCATGTGTCAGCTTGAAACTAATAGTGTGCTCCATTTTCCACTCAAAAGTCAAACTCTTCCTTCGTAGAGAAATCAACAATTCAGCTGGAACTGCAAGGTAAAGGCTAGACATGCTGTCATGTTGTGATGTCGGACCTAAATGGAGACATGGAGGCGCCGAATGAATTTGGAGATTTAATGAGAAATAATGAAAAACAAATAACAATAATGAAAGTAAGCTGTGGCACAAACACGAAACCAAAAATATCCATAGGAAGGAAACCAGCAAGGGAACATGAGGAGAACATGGGGCAGAACGAGACGAAACGAACAGGCGAGGAGAGACTGAGAACAAGGTGCTAAGTACTGGGGAGGTTGAATGGTGAACAAAAGTCCTGGGTTGATGAGATCACTGACTGCAGGTGTGAGTGGAAGGGACTGAGGAGAGGGAGAGAGAAAGTGGCGCAAAAATAGCAAAGCCAAATTCAAACAACCCGAGATCCTCACAGTTATTTGTACTTTTAATTACTTTTAAGGTAATTAAAAGTGCTTCTCAGGAAAATAAAGGAACTAATGTATGAAAGCTACATTACACAATGTAATAAACATATCTATGTGTTTTGTATAAAGAAAAGAGTGATAAAAATAATACCTGACCTTCACATCCTAAATGAAGGCCCAACATCATTCAGTGCCTTTTGAACGATCAGCCACATTTTTAATATTCTTTTACAAACAGGCAGTCAGTACAGTGACTTAAGGACTTTTTTTTAATGTGCTCTGTCATTGAAAAGGAATGTTAGAATTCTTTTCACAATTGTTTTATTGATGCTTTGGGTTTATTTCAAACGTAGTGAACGTATGGAGGTGGAGATAAAGGTTTAGAAAAAGGTTTAGGAGGGAGAAAAGAGGAAAGAAAGAATGCAGGGAATACAAGGCAACACTCCAGAAGTCTGCCTCTACACCTGCAGAAAGAAAGAAAAGTGGAGTGACTTCTAATTATAACCAGTTTCATTACCAAAGTAACCAAGCTAACACTATTAAAATATCCTCCCACAGTCCTGAAACATGACTGTTAGGTTAATTAGTCATCTGAAACTGGAGACAAGCCCAAAATACAACCCTGCAAACAGGGTGATGACCTCATCATTTAACCTGATGGTTTCCGTCCCCGACCCCATTCTCAACCAAATGATCAACAGAAAATGACCAACAACCATCAGATATACTGGTTTACCAGTGTTTAAAAGTATTGAAAATGTCAAATCAATAAGTAATTAAGTGTTTTAACCTTCTTTTTTCATCCAAATTCAAGCAAAGCTCCATGGCCAGCAGGAATAAGGATACTAAAGCTATAATATATTCACATTCGCAGCTTATCTCAGCTGAATGTTTCTGTCTCAGCGCTTTTCAAAGAACCCAAAATAAATTCTGACCATTTTTGTCTAAAATGTCATAGAAGAAACCAGAACAGTGGATGGGAAGAAAAGAGTAGAGAAAATATAAGTAAGAATGGAGAAAGTTTATTTTTTTTGGACAATGCGTCATCGTGGTGTGTAGTGCCGACAGATTGAGGTAAAGCAAAAGGTGGAGGAAACGGAAAATAAGACAAGGAGGGAGGAAGAGATTTTCCAAAGCCACTCTTTGTAGTTTGTGCTATATAAAGAGTAGCTTATCTTTCCTAGTGTTTATTGTTGTGTTCCATTGGCCCAGTTGCCAGGAGACCGTGATGTTTCATGGTGCTGGACACAAAGACTTTGTATCTCACTGTTTGTACATGAATAAGTTGCAAAGAAAGTTCAGAGTATCCAAGTAAAGTAGATGGAAAGCAATTCCATGCATTTCTCCTCAAACCTCATTATAGAGTTTTTATTACTGTATTAATTCATTAACATCCCAAACCTAACCAAGAGGCTATTGGGTGAAAGAAGCTAAAAGTTAAAACAGTAAAAGGGGAAAAAGTTGTGCCACTTGCTATCATTTGAAACTTGAACTCAGTGTTTCGGCAGTTTTACAAGTTTCTTGAAGTTGGGTCCAGATTTGTGGTACATAGAAGGTGAATGCTGCTTCTCTATTAATCTCTTTCATTCTTATATCGTAACTGTCTTGGCTTAAAACAAAATCGGCTTTACAAATTGATTGCACATATTTATTTATTTATTTGTTTATTTTGATTTTAATACCAATGTAGTCATAAAAACACCTTTTATTTCAATTTCTTTAACTAGATCTCTTGACAAATTAGATCAGTCTTAGGATAATAATATTTATATTTTACCATAAGATAAATACGTCCTGCTCAAGGGTTTAACTGTTTGCAAGTGGAGAAAATGTCCTAATTTTTGTATTTATTAGAAAAATATATATATATTTTTATCTGTAATATAATTCCTGTTGAAAAAAAAAATCACATTTAATGCTTATTAGTGTCTACTCATTAATAATGCACTCAAGTAATAATGGTGGAAACCACTGAGGGACATGAGGGAATTGTTTCTTTTGTGTCAATTGGGGACCAAAATTAGCATCGTGGCTAACAGGCTGTTAGCCATTTGTTCAATTATCATCTGCCGTGGTTCTCATTTGATCTGTATTGTGTCAAACAATTCCAACCCTTTGAAAAACCTGTTCCCCTCCTCGCCTGTGGTGGCGCTGCACCAAGAACCACTTAAGAAAACAACATGAAAACCTCTGAAGAAGACACTGAACACAACTTCCTTCTTCAAAAAAGGTGAACAAAAATAAAGTGGCGTCAGATTTTAGAGTTTATATGAATTCTCTTTTGTCTTTGGCAAAACGCAACAAGCCATTTCTCCCGCTAGAGCGAGACACACACTTGTATTTACCCACAATGCCCTGTGCTTCAGTCTGCTTCCTGCTTTTAGAGCAGTCTCCAGTCTGCATGGCGTTCCCATACGCATTCAAACTGCACCAGAGTTCACTTCAACCAAACTGAGATCTAGGTTTGTATTTGAACCCAAATACAAACCTAGATCAAACCTGATGTGAACTATTTTGGTTCACATCAGAGTTCGATTAGCATTCACACCTCCACAATTGAACTAGACTTTCTAGGCAAACAAGCTGGAGTTTGATTAAAGTGGTCTAAACATGGCTGTTGTAAATTCACCCTGAGATTGTTATTAGCTGTTAGCTTTGCCTTGAAAGGCTTTGTTTTAAAACTGAGTGAGATGCTGCCCACACCATCACACTTCCTCCACCAAAAGCTGTTTGGTGTTGGCAGCTTTTCACAGACTGAACCCACAATCTCAATTTTACAAATATGCTGCCACCATTTACAAGGAAATCAACAGACGTTCCAACAATATCTTACCTATTGCCAAGAAGCATAGATGCAATACAAGGAAAACCAAACAAACTAATGTTCTTCCTTTTCAAGCTTAGTTTATATTTACTGAAACAAATCTTGATGTGTTTGATTCCTGCTGATACTGCTGTGGAAACCGAGGTATCTTCAGGTTCCTTCAGGAAATGGCTGGCAGTCAACAGAAAGTTTAATTGTTTTCATCTTCTCTGCCTTTTTGGTGTATTGTGGTTAGCTTCCAGTTCCTTCCACTGACTTATGCAGGTTGGAAATAGAACCATACAGGAGGAATTATATTTAGGCCGGGCAGAGTTTCTTCACGTTTGGGTATGAGCGCCAATAAATCTGCAGGAGAGAACGAGTACAGCTGCTTTCCAGCCGAAAAAAGCCCAAATTGATTATTTTCCTAAGGCAGAGAGAGGATAACGGCTAAGCTGGCGACCTCACTGAGGAATCTAACAGAGCTCTTTCTTTTCCACTTCACCGTCTCTCTCCTCCGCTTCCAATAATTCATTGATGGGCTACTCCACTTTGATGCCTTCGGATCAGAATAAATAGAAAAGCAAGGCGGGAACAGTATGGGAACGGGGAATGGACAGCCGGTTCCCAGCTGCGCATACGGCTCTCAATTGTTCCTGGAGAGCCAAGCCAAACAGCTCATTAAATCGGAGCTGGAGCCATCTAGACAGAAAAACTCAATCCTAGCCATCTAACTTTAAGATGAAACACTCGCTCTTTATTGCACCAACACAGCATAATGAATCAGAGCGCCCCACTTCATTACTGGATTCACTAAAAAAAAAAAAAAAAAAAAAACTCCCACAATGCAGTTCATCTGCTGTTGGAAGCCCATTTGTAGCTGTTGCTTTTAATGGAAACTGGGCAGCGGTAATGCTGTGTTATATGTTCCTACATGAATGAAAGTAACAGTTTTTTTTTTAGATTTTTTTTATTTATTCAACACATGCAGATGAAAAAGATGTGTCAGAAAGACTGTGTTGAAGGGAAGGTGTTGTGAATTATACTGTAGATCTAGTTACATTAGTACATGTCTAAAAAAAGTACTCACTCTGTTGGATGTGATAGTCTTTTTATTGTTTTTATGAATAAATCATGACCATAGCATCTTTGCAGAAATGCTGGAATACAAGTCTTATTTGTTTTCGGGTTGTTGTTTTTTTTTTTGCTGTGTATTGTGCCTTTTTTGTTGTTTGTTTTGTTATATGCTAAGTAAAAACAAATCAATCAAAAATCAATCATGAGCAACAGAATTTTGCTTTTTGACAAATGCACTTACAAAAAATCCCTTTAATGTCAAAGTGAAAACTGATTAATGTAAAAATGATGACAAATAATAAAAAAAGCAATAAAATGAATTCCATTCATTGTGTGACTACTAGCAACCGAATGACTGGGCCTCTTTTAAATTAGGTCACTCAATCCTAATTTAACAGGGTTGAAATATTTACGTTCACTCATTTTATGTGATGTATAACTTAACTGTAATTTATTTTCAAATGGCAAATTTTGTTGATCAAAATTTATTTTTAAAAGCAATGACAATCCTAAGTCCTCCAAGGGGTTGAATACTTGTTGAAGTGGTTTTGAATTTTGTAAAAATAAAAAAAAAATAAAAGTAACCTTTATTCCAAAGAAGTGTGCCTAATAAAGTGGCCGGTGAGAGTCTGTAGTTTTAGTGTGACCTAAAGTTCCGTGAAGACGGGAAGGAAACTGTTCGCCTCCCGCTGCCTCTGCTGTTGTTGACGAAGCACTGAGGATCCCGTTCGAACAAGTCGTGACATTTCATCGTAGTCTCTGCTTTTGGGTAGAATTGCAACAGTGAAGCTTGTTTGTTGTGTCTGTCAAAAGAAGCTCTTTATTTTCTTGTTCCTCACCTGGGTATGGCGAGCGCAGAGTGCGAGAACGCCACCGGTTCCCCAGGGGACACGGTTCCATGCAGCAAGCTTTCTCCGCAATTTCAAATGGATACTGCGAACGCTTACTGCCAAGCTGTGATCTGTTTTTTGGGAGACGACAAAGAATGTCAACAGAACAACTTTGACCTGACTCAGAGGATGGCACATTTCTTGTTTTAAATCCCTGACAGCAGGAACGTTTTAAATTAGAAATAAATGATGTTTTGATTGAATACCTGTAGTAACGCTGACCCATCATTGTAGATAGGATGGAGTGTTGGGGGAAACTTCAAAAGTTGTGGTTTAAAACGTTTCAAGACTCATAAAATGGCAGCTCAAAACACATGTAAAGAAACTTTAGATTGCTAAAGTAGCGCTGTGGTGCTACTTTAGCAATCCAGGATTGTAAATGCTAATATCAATAGTTTATTAGTTTATGAGCGCCAGCGGTGACCGCCATCAGTAACATGAATAGAAAAAAACTTTGTTTTAAACATCGTAGCACGGTGACTACCTCTAGCATTAGCGGCATTAAAGATAACGGACACAATTTAGCCTATTTTAAGGAACAATGCAGACCTTTTTTAGGCTTTTTGGAGAAATTATTGACGAAAGAAAAATGAAGGAAGGCGTTGAAAAGAAAGCCGAGCTAAATCAGTTACCGTTCATACGAAGCGATGCGGTGTGATGGCGGTTGGAGGAACAAAGAGACGGTTAGCGCCATGTCCAGCAGCTAGCCGCGTCGTCAGGCCTGTAGAAAGCTGCGGCTCCTGTACTTCCTCTTCTGATAGGGAAAACTTTTGTCAACAAGATGAGACAAAGACAACAACTTCTTTTGGGAAATCTACAACTCTTTTTGATTCCTCGTCTACATTAGGTCAGAGCCAGGCTCCGATTTGATTTCTGGTTAGAATACAGCCACCAGTAAAGGAATCAACAATGTATTTACAGGAATACCAACTCTTTAAAAGGAGAGGGGCACAACTATCTGCATTTTTATTCCTACTGGATATGTCACTGGCCACATCCACTCAGGGCTGCGGTATTTTTCACACATCATAGAATGATATTTACATTCCAGCTCTGATTTTTTTGTTTTTCATAACTGTGGCATTTCCCTTGTCCCAATGTGACATACAGAATAAAATAATACAGTGAGAATAACAGGAAGCCTGCATGACCGCTGTGTTAGTCTGAAATATCTAAAGGGCTTTTGCAGATATTGTTATTCAAATTTCAGAGGCAAACAATAAAAAAGTACTTTTAAAATGTTACTTTTGTGCTGTGGTTTCTAGATTTGAATAGTTTCATCTTCTTAGTATCCACTATCTGTTTTAACAGCACAAGGAGTAACTTTGTTTATTTGCTTCACACTGTAAGGAATGTAAGATATGAACTCAACTCTCTTTGTGTCTGCTGCTGTTAACTATTAGTGTGCAAACAACAAATCTTCAAGCTATAAATAACTTCAGCTATTCATCAGTGGAATAAGTTTCACAATTTTACGCCACACAATCAGCAAAGTAAAAAGTAAAAAAATAAATAAAAGTTATGGACCGCGGATAAGTCACGGAATAAATTGTACACATTTCATAAAGATTTGCTAAAGTGAAGCTGTAAGATTGTGGATGTGGGAGCTGCCATCCTGGGTCTGTGCAGTAATGAGAGAGGAGAGCAGCGTCGATATTTCACTTCCACATCCTGACATGAAACACAAATACTTCAATCTTTTTTTCCCCCCCTCAACATCATCGCATGACACTCATAATTCTCGGTTTTCACAGATCAGGCCGTCCCCGAATAGTGTGTGAAGACTAAGGTAGATCCTCTTGCTCTGTGTGTGTGTGTGTCGTGTGCTTGCCTGTGTGTGGACATGGCTTTAGGTGGGCATTCATGTGTGCAGCAGATGGTTGCTAAGCTACAGCACAGGGCATATAGCTCCTCTGTCAAAACCAATTTAACCCAAAGTTGGACTGCTGTCCCAAGAGAAAACAAACCCAGGATTTTTTTCAGCTGTCCTATGAAAATAAGACATAAAAACAAGAGTGAAATGTTGGAAAATGCTCACAAGGGAATAAGAGAGTTTCATTTGATGTTGGGATTAATCTGGAATTTGTTTCTTCCTCTAATAATCCCTCAGATTCCCTCAGGTTGGAAGCAACCTAAAATTGATTGAGAATATGCCTTTGAAATATTCACTTTAATGCAAGAATCTGATTCAAAAATGTATGTCTTGGTCTTCTTTTTTTATTTTGGTGATCCTACATGATTTCTTGAACTTGACTCTACATCTTTAAAGAATAAGGTTGGAGTTATTAAGAATAGCTGGTTTTTAGTGAGACACTTCAACTGTTGTTTTGTGAGGGTGGAAACATTTACTGTAGATTTTTTCTATTTCAGACCAAAGTCCCTAAATATCTTGATGGACAGGATTGGTAGTTCCTGGATTGGTCTTGAGGTTCCCAAACAATTTCCTTTTCTGTGAGGGTGAAACTTTGGGCGTGTTCTGGTAAAAGAACCAATAAAAATAAATGAAATCAAGCTGAAGTGTTTAGTTTCTTTGTTGAAGGAAACTTAACCAAACAATGACAGTAATAGACTGGAACTTGTATATGTTGCAGTGATTTGGTGTGGATTAAAGAAAGTCGGCAAGACAAACCTGTGGACCCAATTCTGGATTTTGCGTTACTGAAAGGTGTAATTAAAAGCCCAAATTTATTAAGAAATGTAATATCTAGAAGCCATCACTAGTCATAGAATGAGCTGGAGTATGAAAACTAAAGAGGTACTCCTGAACACCAGTAAGTGAAGAGTGGGTTATGAGTTAGATTTAACCGTAGCAACGTGTTCCAGCACCAAATATGTCATTTCCCCCCCACATTTTGACACAGTTAGAAATGATTCCTGAGAATCGAATAATTCAGGGCCATCTGAAAACCTAACAGAGAAACATTTTGATCCTGCAAAAATCTCTCCTTTAATGTTGAAGTGTGAAATCATTTGTCAGGCTGTGTTTTCGTGTTCATCATGTGTGACGGCAATAACTCTCGGCTCTTGACATTTTCATCGCTACTCTCCTGTAGTAAAGACGTCAGAAGCACCCTGGTCTTTTTTTTCAGAATTTATTTCCTCCATTGTAACAAAACATGTTCCAGGAGCCTTAAGAAACTCTTGTCTCCTAAGTTAAATGGCTGCTGACAGAACCTGAAAGACTCACTCTGTAAAAATGACTGATATGCTTAGCAACACTGAGCGTAAAACAACCCATAATGCAATGCTCTCAACTGCCAAAACAGCAGACAAATGGCAGTTAAGTCATGTTTCTTTTTTTTTTCTCTTATGTTCACAACAATCACACAAACTTTATGCTGCTTAGAGTGGAGATCTCTCCTTCACCACTTCTAGGCAGTAGGGTTGGTGTGATTCTTATGCTCCCAATACACTTTACCCACAATGCAAGAGGACGGACCAGAGAAGTGCTACTGAACTCCAACATTTGAACATGTAACCAGGTCAGACAGAAACATTAAAGCTGTGTTTTGTCGTATCAGTTTGTTGTGGTCAGCTTGCTTTGCCTCAACAAAACCCAGCAATGGAGTAAGCTAAGGTCAGCGGGGAGTTTTTATGTTTTCTCTGGATGGAGGCCTGTCACAATAGGCAATAAATCAATTATGATAATGATCATGATGAATGAAAACAAGCTCAATAATTTCCCTGATTCATCGTTATCTTTTCTCTCTACCAATAACTGGATGACTAAAGTCTTCTGTCTGGAGCTTTGGTCTCAACTAAGAAAATGTTGTTTATTGAGCCTCCATAATTCATTTTATTTGTTGTTTTTCTTGTTTTGTTTTGGATATTTAGAATGACTTCCAGTTCCAGTTCATTTGAATTTAAACTTTATTGATCTTTGAGAATGTATTCTTGCATTATTATGCCATTACCATTATATTTCTTCAAAACAACAATATCATCGCTTATCGCAAAACCTTCTGGGACGATTTATCGTCCAGCAAGATTCTGTAACAGGCCTTATCTGCATGATATTAACATTGATCCTGAGGGTAACGCTGCTAAGATTGTAGCAACAGTGATGGTTTAAACTTTTTTTTTTTTCCTTTCTGGTTATTGGTCATCTTCCACAAGATCTGGCTGTGGACAAAGATGAAGATGAGCCAGATTTGCTGGACGAGGATTCAGTATTCGTCCAGACGGAGCACTGAAGGGAGAACGAAGACAACGAGCGGCCGGCCTAACGGAGGACACACTTGCTAACGTCCAGGATGTGAAGGATCTGCTGCTGACATCCAGGTACCACAGCCGACCTCCACAGCTTTCCTCCATTAGGAATAATGTTATCCCTGATCCGATGTCACCGGTCTGCATCCATAACGGCTGTTTTCTATCTGTAAACACATGTTACTCATGTGTTTACCGCCTCATGATTCACCTCTGACCCGTGCGTTACCTTTCTCTAAGCCGGGCCACAGCCCCCTGCCGCCCTCCGCTGAAGGCTTTTACAGCTAATGGACAGACGGATTGATGTGGTTTAAAGAGTTTTTCGCATCAGCGTTCTGCTATTAATCTGTGCATTGCCTTTTAGCAGCTATTCATCGAAACGTGGGTGAAAATTTGTTTGAAGCACTAACACATAATCTCCTGACTCTTTCGGGTCTTTCATCTGTCGGGCCGCCGTTAATGAGGTAGGACGGCCAGTCGCGGTTTTGAATAATAATCACTTGTTTGTCTATGAACCTCCAAGCGGGCGGAGAAGAATACAAGAAGCAATAAACTGCTGCGTGACTCCAGTCATTTAGCGGGGCGGCTGAAATCGCTCTCCGTGTTCTCATTCATTTAATTATCCATGTATTGGAAAGCTTGTGTGTGTGTGTACCCACTGGAGCCCCAAACTGCAGATGGAAAGAAAAAAAAATTGTTTGCTGAAAATCTAAATATAGGAACTAATTAAAAGAAAGAAAGAAAAACAAACCTGTCATGGAAAATCGTGAGACTTTCCAGACAGAAAACTGAGATTACCATCCAAGCAGGTGTACAGAAATTGCATTTCCTCCCCACCCGCCACATTTTACAGAGCACAATTTTACACATAATTTATTTAAGCGGAAGGCTTCTTTCATGCTAACTCCACATTTGTGATGCGGAGCAAGACTAATCTCCCCAGCAAGCTAGAAAAATTAGATTTGTAACATACAGGTGACGCTGTGAGAGCGTCTGTTTGAAGTGAAGCCGTCACTCCAGACTGAGGCTGAGCTTCCTGTTAGCAGCTAACAGCAGCAAGCTAGCAACACACACCAGAGAAGCCCATCCTGGCCGTGGTGATCGT
Organism: Xiphophorus maculatus; assembly: GCF_002775205.1. Classification (NCBI taxonomy): domain Eukaryota; kingdom Metazoa; phylum Chordata; class Actinopteri; order Cyprinodontiformes; family Poeciliidae; genus Xiphophorus; species Xiphophorus maculatus. The sequence goes on along the minus strand of NC_036465.1, from coordinate 28,997,882 downwards.
TTATTTTAATGATGCATTTCAGTCACATTTTTTTAACAGTTGCATGATTCTGCAGCAAACAGTGTCGGTGAATCTGAAAGCTGCAGTATTTAACTTTTCTAAAAAAAGTTTATGCTTTTCACACATTTGCTAAAATGATCATGTTGTGACAGCATAAAGTAAGATAGATAAGAGAGCTCCTCTGCCTTCTGCTTTGATGATTTTAACAACAAAAGCGCCTGATAAAATATAATGTCTGTTGCACTGTAGAAAGAAATCTGTTGAACCAACTTAATTACTTCAATTGGTAACAAGTAATTCAATTAAGCTTATCCGACTCAACATGTTATGATCATCTAACTCAATTCATTACTTTTTTTTTTTTTTTTTACTGAATTCATTGTGTGTTTAAAATGACAAGTTTAAGTCAATCTTACTCAAATCAGTTTACTACAAATATGGAAGAAAACTAATAAATTATTTCTTCTTTTTGGTCCAGGCAACTTTTATTTGGGAGCAGTTAGACAGGAAAGTGGGTAAAGACAGAGAGAGAAGACTTGTAGCAAAGGTCATCAGACTGGACTCAAACTTCCCAACGGCCTCATCAAGGACTGAGGTTTCCTTATGTGAGTTGTTCTTAAGCCCTGCTCCACCACAACACACTGGTTGATACAAGATCTGTCCCTGTTGAAGCTTGCGTCATGACATCACACGTAGGATACGAACTGAATTGTTTCAAGTAAAGTCACAGTAAAAAGTTCCTTTAAGTTAAGTTAGCAACTTTTAAATTAATTGAACACCAAAAGTAAGTAGTCATCACTAAACCAACTGAATTAAGTGAGATTAATGTAAATAAGTCCATAAAATGAACTACAGTCAAAAACACTTTTTAGAGCATCTTGGTTTTCACTGTTGTTATTATGTGTTTATATTGTTTTTTTTTTTTTGTTTTAACGAGTAAGTGTGCTATTCAAATAAACATGATTGATTGATTGATTGATTGACTGATTGATTGATTGTTCAGAGAACGTCTCTCCACTGTTCTACAGTCCAGTGGCTTTACATCGTAAATTCAACACTTTGCGTTTCATTCGCTCACTTTTCTGCCCTCTATCCTTAGACTGACCTGAAGGTCACCAGGACATTTGGAGGTCTGTAACTATTGGCTGTGTGGAAAGCGGGTGACCTCTGTTATGTACGCCTCAGCACCGGCTGACCCTGCTCTGAAGATGGAAGTCGTCCATTTTAAAGGAAATGGATTCATTCTGCCAAAACAAATAATGGACAAATGGGCAGCGTGAGAACTGTGTTGATGTTAAAGAAAAAACTATGTGACCTGATAAGAGACATTTATTCAAATATCAGTTACAGTGCAAGTATATATGTGAATATTTAGCAACAAAAATCTGAATTTTTCCTCAAATCTTTGTTAGAAGTCAATGGTGCTGTATTATTATTCCACCCTGGAAAATAATTATTCATATATTTTTGATGATGATGAGGGCTGTATGTAAACGTCTGACCAGGTTTATATTATACAATAAAGTTGAAGTATTTTGTGTTGCTTTGGACTCGGCCTTTCATCTGCCTAATTAGAAGAAACGTCGCCGATTTATTTCGCCGGCCCTTTGACCCCGACCTTAATCTCAGGTCCGTTTTCATCATTAATAGCAGACCGATTCCCTGCGACTCGAATGTGCTGGCGCATTAATCTGACTGGGCAGAAATGCCAGTTTGAGGTCACATTACTCAGTTTTGTTCTCTCGCCCTCTTAGCTGAGCCCTAAATTAGCTTAAAGGCTCCATGGAGCCTTCTGCAAAATGAGAGCATTTGTGCGTTACAGTTTTCAATGAAAGGTTTTTGGAGCATTCCCAGTGAGGAGCAGACCTCCTCTTTATTTAGCTGAGATATAAATAGATCGCGGCCTCTGAATTAGCTGCTTCCATCTCAGTCTGGTTGCAGTCTTGTCTCTTTTTTTTTTTTCTTTGCTTCCACCAAATGTTTGCTGACTATTATATTGTTAGTCATGCTGATCTCCTGCAGTCTGGACAATTTAACATGAGTCAAATACTCATGCTCGGGATAGCTGGAGCTAAGTAGAACAACTCATAATATGATGCCCATAAGAGGAATGTTGGTCCTCCTATGATCTCCTTGATGAATGGAGAATGTGGAGAAACTGTGCAGTACATGGAAAGTTTCAGTGATTTATGGAGCTGAGGAGATGGGGTGTGTGGGGGGACTTGTGTTTGCAACACACAGACAGCCTCATATTTCTGGAACCAGCGTACTTTGTTATGGCTATAGGAGGGCATTAATAATAACAGCAGATTGGTGAGATTGGTTTGGGTGGGGGCTGACTGTTTTTCTCTTTTTTTTACAGTGACCTGGAAATCAATGACTAGTTCAAAGCAACTCAGCACACCCAAACACACTTTAAAAAAAAGTTTCTAATTGTTACCATGTAAAATACTCAAGTCTCGAGATATGGAGATGTTGGGAGTCTATCAATTTGGCACAAGGAGATGAGTGTATTGAACTTACTCTGGTTATAATGCCACCCACCTATGGAGAGCTTTGTTCAATATATGTTTTTGGGAAATGAATAGGAGTCTATGGCAACTATACAAAGGAAGTGAGCTAAAGAAACCAAACTTGGTGGACATTTGGAGAAGCACTAATGGAAGCTACACAGCAGATTTGGTCCATTGATGACTTTCGGAGCCTTTTCAAGTGACCAATTTTTTTTCAATCAATGGTAGTCAATGGCAGCTAAAAAAAATATATTGTTTCCTTTTCAAATTGTTCTTGACTAAAGGTCCAAAACACACCCATCCCAGCTCATCTACCAAAGTTCTGAATAATGCTGTCAACCCTCCATCCGAACCTGTCCGAAACGTGTGAGAATTTATTGAAATTCTTCAATAATGAAATTGGTACCGTTAGTAACTCCACTAGTCCTCCCTGTCCTGATCAATACATCTCTTCAGTGGGGATGTGTCCCAGTTGCATTCCAACATGATGTGGTGCAGCCTCTTAGGAAAAATTCTAATCTAAACCCTACTATTGTAACAAATTTCAGACGCCAGAAAAGTCGTGATTCTTGAGTCACCTGATGGTTCTTACTGTACATTGCATTTGTCTTTGAGGAACCTTGAGTTTATAATTTTCCACATGGATCATACATTTCAAACTGAAGATTCTGAATCCGCCATTGTTTCTCAAAGACTCAGACTTTCCATCAGTATAAAACATGACTATAATCATCTTTAGGCATCAGGGATGAATTCACAAGTACTGAGGTGTTTGTTCTTCATATTCATTTGTGATAAGACAATGAAATTATTCACACCAGCCAAGCCTGGTGGGAATGTAGGGAACCTCCCAACAAGTTTGATACACATGGGACTTACAGTTTGTGAGCTAATGCTCATCCTGTTTTTCATCCTATATCCTCTAATCCTAACCAGAATTAACTTGGCTAAACTTTGTCAAGAATCCCAGGCGTCTGGAGAGTCATGGGGAGGTGTTTGTCATCCTCAACATGCTATCAGGAGTTTTCCCTTTATCTCAATATTAGCTAACAGAAATAATATTTGTTAATCAGTGAAAAAAAAATGCGTAAGTGCCTTTTCATTTGGTGTACGTAAACTTCTGGTTTCACCTGTACAAGCTGAAAATTTCTCCAAACGATCCAAAGCTTTGGCTGTGTCTTTTATTAGCCTCATTTACTTTGGAGAATATTTATTATTAGATTTTCTTTATTTAGTCATGGAAATGATTCTATGAGGCTGTTTGGCCTCGTTTGACTGCATCAATGTTTTATCACAGTTAAAGGTTATTAATAACCGTTCAGTTCTGAAGCCTGATATCAGAAACCACGTGTTCATGTTAGACGTAGTTCCTGAACATCCGGCTGAATGTTTTTACTTTTAGTAAGGCCAAGGCTTCACTAATATTAAAACAAAAGGGTTTTTATTGAGGTTTTTTTGTGTTTGTTGTTGTATTTTTTTGAGTTTCAGATCAATTTTTTTATGTCAGATAGTTTCAAAATAGAGTGTTTATTTCCCCCATTTAAACAACAAACGAGTTCATCTCGGTCTGTGAGCAATATTGAAAAGCTCAACTTCACCGCCGCTTATTTCCTCCCACTCCTCTTACTGCCTTTTCTCTCACCCTGCTGCTCTGACATCCCTTTTTCATTCTCTTTTTTTTATCTCCACCTTTTATCCCATACTATTGTCACCGTCCTCTCTGATTGGCTGTGTCGGCGGCGCTCTCGCTAAGGAGCCAGATGTGTTCCTGTTTTATGATTTATTCAGATGCAGAGATTGGCGCTGAGAGACTGCGCTGCGGGCGGAACGTACTCAGCTTGAATTCAAATGGTTCAGCACACTTCCTGTTATCAACCCGGATGGAAGTGATTCTTAGTCTGTCATATGAATCATAAGTTGTTGTTTTTTTACCTTTTGTGATTTAAGACGTGGCATTGTCAGTGACGACAATATATCATTTTCTACCTTTAGATGCAAATGCTAAAAAAAAAAAGAGTCAAACTTAGCAGCAAAGGATTTTAAATGACCGTTTAGAAATGAGAGTGTGTAAAAATTGGAGTTTGAATTCAATGCCAACTTTACAAGGTTAGCATCGACATGCTATCTGTAGATCACCAAAACATAGTTTTTTAGTCAGCAGTGCCTTAAAACGAGTGAGGAGTTCAGACTTTCTGAATATTAACAAACAGAAAAATATGGAAATATTCTGGCAGTCGAGGAAAAAGTGCGAGTTAGAGCTGATGCAGTTAGAGAAAAGTCCAATCTTGATTCAGTTTTTTCTGCCATCTTATTGTGAGGAGTTTTAACCACACAAAATGCATGATGGGAAATTGTACATGTTAGAAACCTTGGTATTCCTGCTCCTTTACGTTCCATTAGGGCTGGTCTAGAGCATATATTTAGATGTGCTTAATGTCAAATCAACATGTAGAAAATAAAAAAGTCCTCTGAATGGTGGAAGCTAGCTAGTCAAAGGTTTACTGCCTGTTTTAGTCTCACTTTAATCATTTTTTCCCCATATTTTTAGGACATGACATTAAAGAATATTACAGTCAAAAGTTTCACAAAAGACATTTTTTATGTTTGGATATTGATCCAGCCGATCAATATCCATGTTTCTAGTTCCGCTGGTTAAACCTTCCAGCTATCAATCCATCAGGTCAACAACTCACTGGTTGTTGCTCTGCATCAGGCATGCAGCAACATTAAAGATGATATGCTCCTCTGCGTCCCTTCATAAGAATTTAAAGAAACACAGAAGAAGAAGTGTTAGAAATGAGTAAAGAAGGGAAGGAAGGGAGAAAAGAAAGAATGGATGTAGGACAAAATGACAAAAGGGCAGAGATACACAAGAAATGGACACAAAGAGGAATGAAAAGAATAACAGGAACAAGGAATTAGGGCGATGGAGTGAGTGGAAAGGAGGGGAAAAAGCTGTTTCATATACCTACATTTGTTATGTACTCTTCTTTTTGTACACTCATCCAGACCTGGAAAACTCTGAAATCCATGTCCAGGTTTTGTAGGAACCAGGGAATTTGTGCGAGTTTCAAATGTTTACGCTGAAGGAGGCTGAGAGTTTGAATGTGCTGATTAGGAATCAGCGCCACGGCAACGTTCAAACATCTTCAGCTGTATCATTGAGAAATCTGCGGAGGAGTTTCAAGCAGCGGGACGCGAGATCGGTTCAACCTAAAGCTGAAGTCACGTTACACTGAGCCCAGAGCGTCTTCATGAAGCCAGATGACACACACGGAGAGGCAGAACCAAACAAATCTATGCTGCTGCTGCTGCTGCTGTTTTGTCAGATGTTGAACTGAATACAAATCAACGCAACAGTTGGTTGCTTCTGATTATGTCCTATAAATAGCTGCGGCTCCAGACTCCGCACATACAGAAGCATGTCTACCAGAGTCAAGTTGGAGGGAAACAAGCGTTTCTGGGTTCATGGTCTGACTGCGGCTTTCGGTTTTCTTCTTTTGTAAAACACGGTGGACCAGAAGGGTCAAAAAAATACAACAACCAGAAGCCACAACACATCTTATGCTAAAACAGAAGTTAATAATAGCTTCTGTTCTGACATACATGCCTTTCATTTCAATATAAATTTTGCTTTAGTGTAACTTCTGATGGGACTTTTGTTACATTGTCATTTTTTTAGTTCTGTTATGACTTGATGTTGTTTTGTAGCTTCGTATTCTTGTGTTGTGATGCTGCTTTTGTTGTTTTTTGGCCTTTTACAGTTTTATTGATCCTTTTTCCTGTTGTTCTGAAGAGCATCAATATCAAATTGATCTATAAAGCACTTTTAAAATCAGGTTTAAAACTGTACAAAAATGACAACACAATGGAATAAGTTGATGAGACGACAAAGAGAAAAAAATAATAATAGTAATACATTCTCCAGTCCAAAACATGAGCACCAGCAGTTATTGTACATCAACAGACAAATTAAACCCTTCAGTCTGCACTGCCGTCCTGCATGGCTGGAGTTCAACGCGCCCGAGTCAAACAACCAGACCAACAGCAGAAATCTGAAGCCCTGACTGCAGCGAGGAGGTAAGTCAGCCATCGATTCAGACAGAATCATTCCAAAACATCTGATGTGTTTTATATTGCAACAGCAGATGATGGAGACAGAGAGCCAATCGTTTCTCACCTATCTTTATCCCTCAGGCCGTGTGCTGGTCTGTTCTGTTCTGGTTCCACTGGCAAATAACAAGCAAATGTAGTGTAAATTTCAGCAAAGGCTTGATGTAAACCTTTATTTGGATTCCAACAGAGCCTGGCATTCATTTACCAGCTGTGCATGAACAGTGAGTCGTTCAAAGAGTGGAACCCAGCAGCTAAATGTTCAATGATTGGAAGAGTCGATTCCTTATAGTTCCTTGGCCTAATTTACCTCTTTTTAGTGTTTCACCTTCAGGTCTGTTTCAGAGGGCAGTTTGACGAAGTCGTCAGGATTCCTTCATGCAGGAGAGAAAAAAGAAAGAAAGAAGTGAAGTCAGTATAAAAGGGCAACTGCAATATAAAGGTAAAATAGTTGCCAGATCAGAAACATTGGATAGATTTAATCTAAAGTAGTGTAATGATAAATCTTCAGTGTCCTCAGGAAACGCTTGATAAATTATGGTAATGATTTTTATAAATGCTTAGTGGATTATATTAATATTTGGTGGAATTGCTGCTGAACTGGATGACTTGTTTCCTTCCAAGGGTTTCAATTAGAGATAAGAAAGTTACAAAAATTAACTCCTCAAAAACGTTCATGCTAAGATCTCTGGCATTTAGCAAATAGAAAAAATGTAAATAACTCTAATAGACCTAAAACAAAAACGTTTCGTCTCATTTAACTTCAGACAGGGAAACGAAAATGTATATGAGTCTTTTCTCTGTATTTAAACTTCTGGTTTTAATTAACACCTACTCATCCCATGAAACGCGCTCTTTCATTATATAATGCGTAATAAAGAGTGTCGAGGCAACTGAGATTTATTTATTTATTTAAATGAGGAAAGCTTCACGAATTTGTCCTTGCGCAGGGCAACAAACAAAGTCCTGAATCTGCATTGAGAAGCTTTGTTGCCAAGTCAAAATACAAAATGAGTCGGAAATTGAGTCTAAGTGTGAATCTCAAGTTATTTTCTGCCTGCGCAAGAAGTTTAGACACATTTCACTGTGTAGGAAAAAAACTCACCAGCTATGATAATAATCAATTTCATTCATGCTAATGCATTTTTTTGCTTGTAAAATTATTAATTACAGATTGTAAAACTGTATCAACTTTCCTTGTTGATAAAAATGATTTAAAATCTTACAGAACGAATCGTTACATTTAGTCCTTTGCTACCTTGTCCCTTTACCCTGTGGATTTGTACACATAACTATATTCTGTTTCACTAATGATCACTGTTTAAATATGAATCCATATGTATTTTGCCAGCGGTTACAGAAAAGCAAAAGTACTAAAAAAACCATTAGACAAAAAGTGTTGTCCTGTGAAGCACTTCGTCTTTCTTTATGCACAAATGAACTAGTGAAAGACAAACATCCTGGCTGTAATTGATGTTTCTGTGACTGTAAATTATGAATTATGAATATTTTCATTATTGAATCCACTGATGATTTTCTCTCTAGGTTGAGTCAGAAAATTATTAGTATTTTTCATTATTCAGTGTTTGCTTTCAGCAAACAAACCAAATTGAGGAACGAAATGTTAACAGACTTCTTAATCTGTTTCAAAATGTAATTTAGCATGTACCTCTGAGAAGAATAGAATTTTTAATAAAATATCTCCTTTGTTCCAAGTATGCACACTCTTAAATATACCAACATTGAAATCCCTGTTCAACCTCTGCTTTCTGGTGAAAGTCAACATATTTCAAAACTGAGTGACACTTGGAGCTCTTCATAAGTTCCACCGGTGATGAAAAAAATAAAAATATGTGAGGAAAGTAACCACAGCCTGATGCTGCCACCACTGTGTTTCACTGTGAGAATGGTCTCGTTCCGAATCCTGTTGTTGGAACAAAAAAATACTATTGAGTATTGAAATAGTTTCATTTCATCAAATTATAAAACTTTCTCCCATAAAGTGATAGTTTTGATCCAGATTTTAATATTTTCTGATAAGAAAAAAAAGGTCATCTACCGTGTCAGCATAATGCTGCCAGCACCGTGTTTTAAAGACGCAGAATCATGTAACATCAACTTTTTGGACTTTTTATTTCATCAATAAAAACATCTGCCGAGGTCATTACCTGAGCTACTTCTCAGTGAGTCGCTGGTAAAAACGCTGTTAAAGGGTTAATACAGGAGCCATGTTGTCATGACTTCCTCAAGGCGGAGTTTCGGAAAGAGCAGGAGCTTCTTAAAGAGACAGAGGCCCAATTTCAATGCATGAAATTACCTACTCAAATTTCTTTCACATTTGAACATTGGATATACATAACCTTATTTTTAATAACTGAAGGTAACATATTTACTTAATTGTGCTATAAAATGGAAACTATTTGCATGGAAAACACATAATACTGCCTCTTTAAAAGTAACGTGTCCATTTTTAAGAACACAAAGTATCTTTCATGTCCATCGGTTGACTAGTTCAGTTTTGTTTTAATAAGAAGAAGGTCTTTCTTTTTTGCTGTGTTTTCAACAATTCCAACAGTGAAGTCCACCATGTGCATAGTACTGAAAATACTGGGTTGTCAAAGTATTTCCACAGAGAAAAAGTAGAACTAAAGTACTCCAAGGTATTTTTTTCTTTTATGTAGGAACAGATGTACCACACATGTGAAGCTAAAAGTGTTATAAAGTGCGAGTTATGTACCAGTTATGCACAAAAACAGATTCAAACATGTACATCTGGATACGTTTGGAAGCAATCGAGTCTCAGCTAGAGAAGTTTAACTCGGTTGTGTTGTTCCACTGAAGCCTAAAACTCCAGTTTGTGTTCTCACTGCACTCCCTGCCTGTGACGGGGCGGCTAAGCACATCTTGTAAACAGAGGCACCTGTACGCTGACATTACATGCAAACATATCCGATTCGAGCCGCTGGAGTAAATCTGAGCAGGGTTCCCATTTTTCTCTGTCATCTCCTCTCTCCTCTCCCCTCCGGTTCCTGGCTCGTACTGTCAGGCCAGCGCTACCCTATTTTAGGCTTCAGAGCCCCTATGTCTCATCCCACAGGCTGTTAGAGCACATATGGTGCTACAGAAACACGGCTCAGGGCAACATTATCAATTCATTGCTTTGTTTCCGAGGCTTTTCTTTTCAACACATGGCTCCCGTTTTTTTTATTAAGGCTCATGTTTATGAGAACAAATAAAGGAGGTTCGATTAGTAAAACTGCCACCTCGACGTAGAGCAAAGTCCTGCAGAGTTTGAGGTAATGTAATGTATTACTGTCAAACAGACAGCGCACCTGTCAACTTCCTGTCGTGTGCCAGCGAATGACACACAGACGTAATTGTTAAACAGTTAACAGCAGGTCTGCTCCATGGGTTTGTCAACCGGTTGCCTTCCATTGTGGCGGAAACACAAAACGACGGCTGCTCTGGGAGGCCTCGCACTATGTGACTCATGTTGTGTTCAGAAGAGCTGGCTCACAAATGTCCCCCGAGGAGAGGGCTGAGAGAAGGCTAAGGCTGTTAGCGCAGCGTTAGCCGCAGTCATTTGCCCTCTGATGGTTCCACTGTGGCTCAGAGACAAAAGATGTTTCCCAAAATGTCCTGAATATGTCAGTTGGTAACCGTCTGTGTGGAGAGTGTCTTGCAAACACGTTCACAAACAAATCTTTTTGGCGACGTTACAACCACAAACTTCAAACTACAGAGTTACACAGTCAAATATTAACCGCAAGAGAACAAATGGGGATTCGTTTCTCAGAGTCATATTTTGTCCATCTTGAATCTCACAGTTTCAAGTCGGAAACTTGAAACTGTTTTCAAGTTTAAATTACTTGAAAACTACTAAATTAATTACTTACTAAATTACTTAGTTTTCAAACTAGGTAATTTAATGAGTAAGCTAAATAGCTAGTTCACCAAATGTATGTAGTTCCAATTTAAATATTTAGCTAAAGGCTAAAAGCTTAGCTAGCCAGTTAACTATGTAGCTCTAAACTAACTATTTAGCTCTAAGCTAGCTAAATATTTAGCTACAGAAATATTTACTTGTCCACCCATTTAGCTCCAAGCTATGTTTAGCTCTGAGCTAACTAAATAACTATAAGAGTTAGTTCTGAGCTATAAACATGTGGCTAGCTAAATACTTTAATAACTTTTTCTATTTCAGAGCTAAATGTTTAGCTAACATGCAAATTCATTGGCCAATAAGCGGAAGTGGAGTGTCAAAATAAAAGCCGCGTGTTTGGAACTTTTATGTAAATGCCTTATTTTCTTTAAGTCTGTTGTTGAGAATGTCATCATTTAATTCCCCTGTGGGATCAATAAAGTATTTTTTATTTGAATTATGCACAGCAATGCATAACTAAAAAAAATTAAATCTAGATGAACATTATAAAGTCATGAATATATATATATTTTTTCCAGTGGTTGCATAACACACACAGCAGTAAGCAATAAACCAGAATCTAGTTTAAAAATATTTAACTACATGTTGTTCAGTGTTAAGTCACCGTAGAAAAACACCAGCAGGGAAGAAAATCCCCCCCTGAAAAACATTAAAAGATAAATCTGATGCAAAAACAGAGTGCAGTGATGTTAGACCCCCAGATAGGTTTCCATAGGGGATTACTCAGGGGTTAACCTCAGTGTGAGTCTGAAAATCCATCAGCTCAGCAGCTTGGGAAAAATAGAGAACTTTTCTTTAAGGCTATTTTTCCTTCAAGACCTTTTTT